>NC_056737.1:1691158626-1691458626 GCF_019279795.1 Protopterus annectens | reverse complement strand
ATTTCTATGTCCTGTAAAGTGCCCCTTTGTTTAGTGCAGACAGTATATGGCTAGTTTTTTCATTGCGTTACTCATGATGTCTTAAACTCAGACTAAGCATCAGTTGTCAAACTTTGTGTGTGATCGTCAGCTAAGTGCATTCTGCATTTCTCACTAGTAGAAGGGTAGCATAGTCTTTGGTCTGCATGAGCTTCCTTGTAGTTTGATGAGGTTTGTTACAGCATTTGCCTCTGTCAGTCAGAATGTAATCTTGGCCGTGCTTTTGCTTAGTCCTTTCCAAAACTTAAACACCAATACAACAATATCCTGAATGCTTGCAGCACTGATTAAATCTGGACAGCTTGGATTATTTATTACTGCTAGAACTGGTTTTCCACATCATCTGTAAGGATTTATGGTGGAGTGATTGTGAATGTGTTGCAAAATATACTTGCTATTCTTGAACATTTTGCCATATTTGAATATTTGAGAATAATCGTGCTTAGGCCTGGATACTGCATGGTGACAATGACAGAGTCTTAACAACTGAGACCTTTTTCATCATACATTGAGGTCAGGATATGTATCTATCAAGCAGGTTTTTCACCAGCTTTTTAAACATCAGATTTAGCTTTCTTTATTTCTAACTTTTATGCCACTTGCTACCTTGCCTTGGTGAACATTTGACATGGTACCTTGAAATGTGACCAGTGTTTCTCTTGGTTGAAAAAAAAACACCTTTAAGTCATTGATCAATTATTTATGCAGCACTTCTCCCAACACTGTTAGCTTCTTGAGCTATTCTGTTGCCAGTTTTCTAAAGTTGGTTGAACGAATCAAAAATGTTGTAATTAAGATGGGCCCAGCATGTACATGGCTTACACACTTTGCTAAGTCAATGGACTTATCATGTTGCTCTTTGGCAAATGATTTTGATCCTTTATTATATGATTTTTGTTAACATAGTATCATATAGCTTTATCCTTTTATGACATTTCTTTAAATAACTTTGAGTGGCATTCATTGTCTGAGATTTTATAGCTGCACACTGGTTATCTGTGAAGAGCACTGCTACATGTATATGCAAACAAATCTAGCTCAGGTTATTCACGTTGACTAAGGAAATGCAAAGACATTTTGAAAAACACACCTGCTTAGGGCAAAAGCGCAAAGTACATGAAGATAAATCTTAAGTATATATGAAGGACTACATGAAAGCTGTAGGATTTCTATAACTTCATATGTATTCAGATACTGTGGATGAATATGACTGTGTGAAGTCATGCTTGAAAGACTTAAGGTAAGTGGCTGACAGTGGAGTTTTTATTACTAATATTTTAAAAAGAACAGAATTTATTACACTTTCTGTAGGGTTAGCCTTATGTGGATACCCTGTTGTTTTCATTGAAGAATAGAAAGAGGAAGAGAGAAACGGTTGAAAAAGGAGAGACACAACAAAGAGGGAGACACATCAGGAACACATCAAGAGGGTTGTGCTGGAGCAGTTGAAAGAGGAGGGGTAATATGTTCTGGTGAGTGAAAGACTCCACCTATTTTTTCAAAAATTTTTTTTATAAGAAGGTAGTAAGGGTTTGAAGTAGATAAGAGGGTGCAGGAGACTGGATAAGGAAAGGAAGGGGTGATGAGGACTGGTCGATAGCAAGAATACCCAGTCCACAAGGCATCAAATGTTTCACTGTTAGATGGTGTTAGAGTGGAAGACCCCAAAGTTGAGAAGGAATGGGCCTGTGGTGGTGAAGACTGGGGCAGCATGCCTTCCATTTGTTGAAGAGAACTCTTGATTGGCCAAAGTTGCCTGTCCATGGCCTGCTCCATTATATGCTCAACCAAGTCCACAAGCCCCAGTTCAGTGAGTCTTGCCAGACTATCATGCTCCAGAGTGCCAACAGGACCGGTGCCACCTCCCTGACTCTGGATGAGTAGAGTGCGAATTCTCCTTAACCTGGCAGGTAAGCAGCTGGACTGCCCCTGAGGAATTTGGATCTGTAAAATAAATGAACAGAAATGGGAGTGAAAGAAAATAAAGAAGGGCAAAGGAATGCGTAATTTAAATAAGAAAAAAAAGAAGAGAAAAGGGGAGAGACAAAGAGAAAGGCACACAATATACTCACACATGTTACACAGCATTCAATTCCTAACTTTTAAACAATTTTATTTTCATAAATCTTTATTGGAGTAAAACAAAATGTATGGGAAGTGCTCGTGCATACATGGAAACAATGTATGGAACAATGATATAGGAAGTGGTTATGCATATATGGGAACAATGATATGGGAAGTGCTTATGCATACCTGGAAAAAAATAGTGTATTGCTATGAAGTCTTTGTGAGGTTTACATTTTGCAGTTTACTATACTGATATAAATGATAATTACATTTCATATTTGTGCCTGATATACATTGATCTGCAATATTGTACTAAAATCACCTTTTCTAAGTAGTTGTACTCAGTTGAAGACAGGATATTGTATTTATACATTGGCATATCTTTTGGATTTGCAATAATGTACTGAAAGTAATGCAGGCCTTTGGTTACCATCATTTAAAAACACTTGCAGTTATTTTCAGTAATAAAGTCAGTTAAAGACAGAATACTGCATTTATATATTGACATATCTTTTAGATTTGGTTAAAATATTATACTGAAAGGAATGTGGGCCTTCGTTTATCATCCTTTATCAATGTTTGTACTTATATACAGATTAAAGACAAAATACATTTATCTCCTACTTCTTTTCTTCAGTCTGACTTGGGTGTGGTACTTGACCAAGTTCGGCCATCTTCTGCATGCAGTTAATATCCCGGAAGAAATGATGGTCATACAATTATATACTAATAAATATTTTCTGGTCTGCACAAACAAAATCCTTTCTTTACAAAAACTGGCAGAATATACTTTAAGTAGTAACTAAGGCAGTACAGCACTATAAATGAAATTACACAGCAGTGCAAATATTTTTTTTTGTTTGTGTATTAATACATACATTTATATCCTAGAAAATGGTTATAAGTGAACTCATGCAGATATATATCTGCAATTAAATACATACCCCAGGATTCACAAATCCTCCATGTAAGACTTAATAAGTCTTACTCGGAGGCTGCAGTTGAATGGTATGATGTCAGCGTGCCATGAATATAAATGAGGGAACGCTAACCCAACCGTAATTCGTACAGGGACCGTGTAAGAAAGCAGGGGGTGTGTCCGACTGCTGAGCAGTCTAAATGTCCACTCCCCTGCAAGTGATTGAAAAGTAAAAGCAAATACACAAGAGCGAGTCCACTCAAATGTCCTTGCACCCAACACCACACTCCCTGACATTGTAAACCCCATCACAGTTATAAAAAGTAAAAAGTTAAGTTTATTGTTTTTAAATACCCGAAACAGCTGCCCGTATTTGCGCGTGTGTGCATGGGTGTGCCCATTGCTTAGCTAGAGTTAGCAATTCCGACATGGAAGAGCATAAGAAAGAATGTTTATGCAAATCACACCAAACAGCAATAGCGTAATGGTAGAGCATTCGCACAAAGAAGAGGCATTTACAGTTCGAGTCCCACCACTCCCCTTCATATTTATTTTTAAATCAGTATATGAAATAATACCAGACAAATATGTGTAAATAGTAGTAAAACACAGTGAAATGGCCAATGTGTCAGTGAACAAAATAAATATTTTAAATGATCCTGATATATAATTGCCTGCAGTTAAGCAGCGCTTCACCCAGTGCAATAGAGTTGCCCATAGTTTAATAACAGTTAACCCAGCGCAATAGAGGTGCCCATAGTGAAATAGTGCTTTAACCAGCACAATGTGTTTGCGCAGACATGCACGCCGCACCAACCAGGCACCGTAGGGCACCGAGGAGCAACGTAGAGCAAAGTTGCTTAAACGCAGCCACACCCCCTAGCCTCTCTGGACAGTATGAAAATAAAATGAATCACAAGGTTCAAACCCAGGACTCTGTGCATCACAAGCAAAGTACAGAACCACTAAGCCATGACAACTTAGGGAAAACAGCCACTGTTAACAGACATATACTTACTAATGGTACTTTAACCATTACTAAGCAGGTCTCCAATCTGCCGAGAATTAAAAAAAAAGGCCAATCACAAAAAAATGTGGGAAATGCGGCATATTTAAGCCCCATAGGTGGGAATACATGCCATAACTGATTGTAGCTCACATCTGCAGTTAGAATGGCTGGTGTCAGAGAGGGAACACACTTCCGAGCGCAATGCTGGGGCATCAATGAGTCTAAATACATGGTTTGGCTCCATGTCCACCATCATGAGTCAAGACTCCTGCAGGGCCAGTTCCAAGGGACAGAGTACAAGGCAGAGGCTTGGAACTGGTTAGCTCATGACCTCACCAGTGCCACAGGCTTTCCTCGGACTGGTGACAGGTCCGTCACCACCATGCAGACCTGAAGAGACGGAAGCAGGACCGCCTGAACCAATGGATAGAGGAGGCCCGTGGGATGCAGAATGCCCCACAACTGGGTATGTAGCAATGGAATGCAGTATGTAAGAATTGATAATTGAGTATGTATAATGGATAGGTATGTCTCAATATCCCTTCATTTACTTTACAGCTGCAGTTGACCATGCTACGAATCAGCAAGCCTATGCTGATAGGCTGCTAAGGCTGCACCACCAGGCAGGCTAGTGATTATTCTGCATGTATTGTTATATAAAATATGGGAGAGAGCATGAAAGAAAGTGTTGTAGTCCAATAATACAGCCATAAAATTGCCTGAATAAGTCCTCTGCATGTACTGTCAGATAAAAATGTCAGAGAGGCAGAAAAAGAGTGTAGTAACCCATTAAGAAAGGTAACATATGTCTGGAATGCTATCTCTGCAGGTACTGTCATATAAAATAAGTGAGTGAGCCTGAAAAAAGAATGTTCTAATCTATTAATAAAGGTATAATATGTCTTGAACATGTCTGCCATATGCACCGTTAAAACAAGTAAAGGAGTGAGCTTGTGGAAAAGTGTGTAATGCCATTAATAAAGGTCTAAAACCCGGAGTGTGTCTGTGTCACAAAGTTTGAAATATTGTTGTACCCTTGCATTATACAAATAGTACTGTTTGAAAAAGTGCTGGCAACCCAGAGTTGTGCAGTCTCATATAAAGTGGGTGATGAAAGTGCTAGTAGCTGTGCAGCATATATACAGTCCACAACAGTCATTTACTGGCTGGCATGCATAAGTAAATCTAGCACACGTGTAGCATGTTAGTTTATCCCCAGAAATGTGAGTGTGTGTCAAGAAATGCAGGGTTCTATACAAATTGAAGTGAAAATGTCATGTGAAAACATCCCAGATATGTAGATAAAAAAATAGAAATGCAATCAAGAAATATGTAGCACTAACATCTGCATCCTGGACAGTTAGTATGTCAGATATAGGGCAGGCATATATCGAACTAGCCAAACCCATTACACAACCTAATGTATGGTGGCAAGTGTAATAATACATGTAGGGGATAGACACCAGCAGTCACTAGGAATGTAGTGTAGACTAAAAGGTAATTATAAGATGTTAACCAAGGTTTTTTTCTACACCCTACTGTATGTGCATAAACCATGCAATTCCATACCTCAACGGGTATGTGTAATCTTAAATATTTGTTGGGACATATGTCCTATTGTTCTATAAATATTTGCATTCATGCTGATGCATGTGCCCTGTTTAAACACCACAATCATGGTGGCCTGTTGCTACTAAACATCCCTGCATGCTGTTGGAATATCCACTGTGGTTCAATATATGCATGTGTTATGCTTGCTGTTCAACTGTTGGAACCCTGGTGCGTTGGGTTAATGGGAATATTACTGCATGCTGTTACAACTAATCTGGAATGCTGTTGTTTATGTTGTAATTAAACACACCTAATCACAGAACATATGGGAAGGCTGGTCTCAGCGGACCCACCTGTCCCTCCTCAGCTGGCGAGTGCACCTGGCACCAGCAGGTCCAGTGCCCAGCCCGGGCTCCCCCATTGGTCCTGTGCCACCTGTGGGTGGAAGCGCTGCAGTGGATGGGGCTCACCCCTCCAAGTGCAAGCATGGGTGGAGAAGGGCCACCTGTCACCCTTTGAAGGGTCCGGGTTGTGGTGCATAGGGAGATCCAGCGTTCATTCGCTGATCCCCTATGCCAGCTCGAGGCGAGAGTGGCGTGTCTCACTGGTGTGCCTGCCCATCCTATGCAGCCCCCAGCACAGCCACCCTCGGGGCTGTGAAGGTGCAGTGGTGACTGCCCATGGGTGGGAATCCCAGTTCCACTGTTACCATCTGTGGGCTCATGGGCTTCCAATTTCCAAACATCCGACCCCGTCAATTGCGTTCACCCACCCCATGTGTCACACACTGCCCCTGTATGCATCTTGTCTGTCCTGTCTGTTTACCTCCCCAACCTACCTCCCCGGACATACCTACTTCCTCTACCTCACTTCCCACTCTCACCTGAAAAAAAAAATGGGTAATCTGTACCCACAAAAATATTACGCCCCATACATAGCTGCCCATTTCGCACACACGTCCATTGGACATGTAAACTGATAATTATAATTGGCAGTACAACATACTTTGTTGTCCTCACCCCTCTCCCAGGGGTGGAAGGTTTCAAATATCAGTCCAAATTTATTGCATATACATAGCTGTTGCTGGTAAAGAAATGGGCAGCTATGGACCTTCCCTGCACCCGTCCTGCACATCCTGAGCTTGATTACCTACTGTCTGTCCCTCTTTGTGCCCCCTTTTTTACCACTTCCCTATCTTCCCATTTTCTTTTCTTTAAAAAAAACTAGCATGGGGGATAGCGGGAGTAAGCACTTTTAAGCAGTAGTAAGCGGGTTTAAGCGAGTGTGCGCATGTGTGCGGTAAGCTAAGCGTCGCTAAGCATCACGCAAACCCGTGCAAACCCGCTTACAACTGCTTAAAAGTGCCTTAGTCACTCTATGGCAGGGCCCTTGTTCTGCTGAGCAACAAAAGTAAAAACGTCTGCCAGTCTCGAACCCCAGACCATTGACACAATAGACTGCATGATTTACTACTAAGCCACAAGAGATATACAAATTGCTTGCTTCTGAAATAAATATATCATGCATTACAATGAGGGAATGTGAATGGTATAACACAAATCCTGTTCTGTGGGTCTTTACCAGCAGTTGTTGTGGAATTGCATAACATGACTGTGAAAGGAAAACCACCCATCCTAGCAGGGAATAATGTTACAGTAGCACCTTACAAACACCACACAGTATCAGACCAGGATAAATACTGGACACAGGAATACAGTGCAATAACCACATTTGTATGTCAGTTAATTGTGTAAGTCAGAAATAAAGTACATACTCCCATGTATCCTGTGTTAGCATTTGGAGGGGTGAGTACATGTCTACACTGAGAAGTGTGTACGGGAAGCAGCAACATTCAGGTTTGAGTACAACATGCATATAACTGGCTACAACTCTAGCTTCAGATAAGAGACATATACCAACCTTCTGACTGGCACAACGGTATCCAGAGCAAACAATCATGGGCCCCACCTTGGACAGCTGAAAGGGCTATGCCTACCTAACCTAGCATTTTATAGCAGTGGGCTTTAATCACAGTGAATAATGCAATCACCACACAGAAGGCTGCATGCAATTACTGAATGGTGGGCAGCAATTTGTGCAGAGGCTGTCACATGCACTAGTGCAGATACCTAGAAAAGCAGGTGGTACCTGCAGTCCACACATGCAATTCTATCATTGCAGGTGCTGGGAGATAGAGAGAGAGAGAGAGAGAGAGAGAGGCATGGACACAGACACAGACAGAGACAGAGACACAACAGAGAGAGAAACTGAGACATAAACCTAAATAGAGGGGGAAAACCCAAAACAAACAACCAAAAAAAAAAAAATAAAATAAAAACCTACAAAGCTGTAACACAGGGAGCAGGGAAATACAAAGGTAAGGTATGTAACTCACATGTATGTGTTGGCATGTAGTAGATGTTCCTGAAGAGTACTCTACACACTGCAAATCATCCATGTGTGGCAGCAGTACGTATCTATCTGTATCTGCACATGTGCATAGGGTAAGGGACATACTGCAACTGTTAGTGAAGGGTGGACAGATATCTGTCATTGAAGGTTGGTGTGTGCATATATCTATGTAGGTCATAGTGTGTGGCCTAGAACACAGCATGCAGTGCTGATATATGTCATGTGGTGGTTAAATGCTGTGGGACTGATTTGTCAGATCTGCTGTATTACAGCCAGTGAGGCCTGCTAATGCTACATGGGCTGAGGACACCCACATGCATTCTGCACAACACTGTGCAATATAATCACATAACTGTACATCCCTCAACTGTTGCATAAGTGATATCCCCACCATGAAAGGTGTACTGTACATGTGCCTATATGTACATCCATGTGTACAGCAATGGATGCGTACATGTATGTGTATAGATATGCAAATATGTATATATATATTTATATATATATATATAGATATAGATATAGATATATAGATATATATAGCCATATAGAGAGAGAGGGAGAGACAGAGTGGCACATTGTCATATGTACTACAACAGGTGTGTGGTGACCAAGGCATGGACTGTAGACAAGTGTTGATACTGCAGTGCCATTCCTCCTTTCCAAAACACTGTACCCATTAACTACCACATAGGTAGAGATCTACCTAACAGTGAAGGTGTGATAAGGGAACATGGGACACAGGTGGACAGTAGCCTCTGCTTTGATGAAGACAGTGCCACACTACATCTGTAATCATCTGTGTGTTATATGTCATGACAACAGGTGTGTCATCTATAGAAATATAGGGCAGTGTTCCACTCTACTCATCACAATGCCCTGTGTGGTATGTACCTCACATGACAACTACACCAGGTGAAAAGGCCACAGACATACCTCCCAAAGGGTAATACGGGCCACAAACAGATGCCCTATGCAGACTGACTCACAAAACCACATCTACACTGTATTGCATACTGGCCACACAGAGGTGACCTCTGCCGGACATACAGAGGTATGTCACACCCATAGCTGGGTGACAACCACCATGGCAACATATCACAATCCCTCCGGGATACATGCTCTAGGGCCCTAAACCTTGTCAGCTCACTAAACAGCACATACTGGAGGGATAGGTTCCCAGCTCAGAGATATGCCATACACTGGAATAGACCACCTAGCAATAGCAAACAAGGCTCCTCATTAGCAGTTGTCATAAGTACCCCTGATGATTGTGTAGGAGATTGGTAATACACCCCAGGAAAAATCTCTGTGGTTCTGGTTGGCAGGGGCAAGTGAAATCAAAGTACATGTGTGTCAAAGGCCAGGGTAGCATATGGCTAGGCTGCCATAGGCCCTATGGCCAACAGCATATTACCTACCTATGACACTATGCACTCACACATGTACTCAATGCAATACCTTCTATGTGAGGTTGAATAAGTGTAACACTGAATGTGTGTAAGGTCTGTAAAGGTGTGATAACTTAGTGTGAAGTTGTATCTGACATGGTAGTGTCTATCCTAGCTGTGAGGACAGCAAATGATGTGTAATGTACTGTTAGGCAGACATAGTAGTACGGCATATGATGTGACGTAGTTCCTTGCTGACGAATGTGGTGTCTCATTGTAGGCTAAAGCAATACATGTATGCTTAGTGAGTGGTACTGCTGGTGACTCCAACTCCCATATGAACTGTAGTACTACCTGAAGCTGTAGGCCTAAACAGCACAGTATGGTGTGTGTTCACATTGCTTGGAAACACTGTCATGTGTGTTTCCTAGTCTGCACAGAGGGCAAAACTCAGACATAAGGGTGTGTAAGTAGTGGCACACAGTACTGTATGGTACACAGGTAATGCTCATCTGTGTTGACATACAGTGGCGTGTTGTATGTTTGTCTGATGTGTGTGTAATCATGCCTGTACAATGGCTGCAATCATATGTGTTTTTACAGGGTATATGTGTGTATCCAGCAACATATATACTCTGTTACAGCAGTATGCCACCTACAGTAACAACTGTACACATCTGTTAGACAGGGCTATGGCATCAATGACGAGGGTGGTTGACTGGTACTACTGTACCTGTACTTTACATGCATTGCAATGGATGACCTCTCTGTTCGTGCATTGGTGTGATATACACCCCTGTCTTGAGGTTGTGCAATGTGTCACAAACAGTGTGTTGGGTACTGTTGTATAGCGATGTGATATATAGAGTGTGCCAGGCACTTTTAGTTAGTTGTGGCCTGAGAACCAATAAGTGGTATTGAATGTGTGTAACCTCTGACAGACAATAGGATGGTATATATGTCAGTAAAGTGATATCTGTGGTTAAAGGTGTAAAGTGTGCCACAGGGCTCGCTCACACATATTGTTCATATCTTTTTCAGCCAGATGGCCCACCAACGCAATCCATCGTACACAGCAGATGAGGAAGAGGTGATACTACAAAGTCTATTGCAGCAGTATATGATGCTGTTCTCCAGAAGCAGCCAGCACCAGCAGGAGCGGACTGCACTGTGGCAGGAACTTGTTCATTGGGTAAATGACATAGGCATGCATAACCGGACACATGAGCAGGTACGCCATCACTGCAGTGATTTAATTAGACATGTCCTGCGGCATGCATCTGATATCCAAAGACAACAGCATGCCACAGGTGGTGGGTGGCCATTCATCCCCCCTCACCAGAGTGGAGGAGATGCTCCTAAGCGTGGTGGCTCCTGGACAACAGCAACATCAACCTCTGACATGTGTTGTTATGGAGGCCAGACCCACCCAGCACGTCCACCCGGAGCAAGCAGTTAACATGCCCTATCTGTAGACGACAGTTAACTGTATTGTTAGATTATGTCTACGTGAAATGTGTACTGTGTGTTTAGCAGTTCTGCTGCCTAGTGTTGTGCAATACTGATATTTCAAATAATATCTCTACACCTGTGACTGTTGACTGTTGTTATACTGCAGTTTAGCATACCCACTGTAGCAATGCCACAGTTGTGGCCACTGACTAACTCCCTCATATTCTCATAGGTCCCTCTGGTGTTACAGCAGGGCAGCCGATCCAGGCTGGTGAGTGTGTTATAACTGCGATGTTGGTAATGAAATATGCATGTCATAGGTGAAGTGTAGGCCATGTACACGTAACACACCTACCCATAATGCATGCCGTGCATGTTTGCTGTAAGACGTTGCACAGTTCAGTAATGTCAGTAGCTGCCTCACTGACATGCAATACACAGAGCATAAGACACAGTTGTGGCAACCCCGTACAGCACATTGGATAGGCATAGTTGCAACACCTGTACACAACATAACATGTTTATCATACGCAGTACACAAAGACATGCTACATATGGCGTAACCACACACCTGCTGTAAGGTCACACCTCAGTATCCCACATGTCATCCACACACACATGATGTACCTCAGGGGTAGAGGCCTATCATGGGGCTGTGCAACACTCTTCAACACATAACACAGTCATGTTAGGCAATGTTCCCTATTGGGCACCTCATACACCCATGTATGCACTGCAGTTCAGGTACAGCATGCTAGGCAGTGGTCTGTCACACAGTAGTAGCCGTGAGTGACCACAAGATGCATGATGATGATGATGGCACATGGTAGTACACCCCATCCAGTTACAGTGACCACAGTACTACACATAGCGGTCTTTGCTTTGCACCTCATTGTTGTGTCTGTGCAAACATATGCACCTATACACAATATGCATAGCATGTTGTGTGTGTGCTTACATATGCCAGTATACACAATATGCACAGCTGTCGCCATCTGTACAAAGAGTCACATATATGTCCTGGAATGCTATTGAGTGTATAGGTCACATGACACACATTGGGTATGTGTGGTATTTAATGTTGCAGTCATGTAGCATGCTATGTCATGGCTGGCACCAACATATCTGCAATATGTCCCACACTCACCATAACCACTGTACAGTGGCCATGTTGAGCATTGGGATTCCTTCATGTCTACATGCACCACTCATCCCTTGTCTGTACATTGCATGCATTTGCTACACCTGTGCCCACTATTATTTGCTATGGACACAGACACTGTAAGCAGACATGGCAATCTATGTGTCACACAGATAACACATGCAGCCATGGTATGTATACCATTGAGTGATGGTGCACAGGACATTGCAGAGCAGATAATACTTGCACAGCAATGTTGTGTCCATGTACACATTGTGTTCCAGGGTGTAGACAATCACTGAACAACTACACGCATGCATCACAGCCATGTATAATGTCATTAAATAGGGCTGTTAACACTTGCACTGCATGGTCTTGAGCAACACATATTCTGCATGCTGACACATGTGAGGTGACTCTTTGCCTTGTGATACTGTCACCCACCTTCACCCACTATTGTGTATGTGTTGGATTGCTGGTGTGTGTGTGTGTGTGTGTGTATGTGCTGTGGTGAGCAGTGTATTTGTGTTCATGTGTGCATGTGCGCATGTGTGCATGTGTGCATGTGTGCATGTGTGCATATGTGCATGTGCTCATGTGTTCATGTCTGCATGTGTTCATGTGTGCATGTGTGTATGTGTTCATGTGTTCATGTGTGCATGTATGCACGTGTGCATGTGTGCTAGCATTATGTACAGATTGTGAAGTGTGTTTCCTGTCTTTCTTCCACAGGTGCTGAGTTAGGGGTGTCTGAATACAGCAGGGAACCTGATGTCACTACCACTAATAGTGAAGATGATGAGACATGTATTGTGGCACAGGAAGGTCTGTCAGGGTCTGTCGTTGGTCCACCAATCGACAGTACACAGCGTTCGACCTCATCTATGCGCACACTCATACTGCCAATACATCCCTCATCACCAATGGCCTTAGCTGAGGGACAGCATACAGTCGGCATTGACCAGGAGAGTGTGGTACCCATGGCACGTGCATCCCCTCACAGCAGCCATAGCCAGATTACTGGAATGGTACCACATAGGTGAATGTACTTTAAAGGAAGAAAAACAATCCAACACAAGAAATAAAGTTAGCGCTTTCGTTTACTAAATCAGCAAACTTCTTCAGACAACTGACAAACCAATTAATTAACATTTAAATAGACAAATCAATGCCATGACATCATGAATAAATTACATAAAATTAAGACACCATTTAAAGGTCTCAATAGTAGTATACATATGCTTGGAAATACAAAAAGTAGATATACAGCACCCACATATTCCAAAAGTATGCATATATATTATTATAGATGTGTTATTATGAAAATATATTAATGGTATAAAAACAAACATCTAAAAACAACATAGGACATAAATATGTATATATAAGGAAGGTTAATGCAATGAAAAAAATAAAATATGTATATATGTATGTATATAAATCTAATAAAGAATCTATTGGAAAATTATGTTGAATAAATTCATCTCAGCAAAGCCCTCAATTTTAGAATACTTTTAAAAGAAATAGCTTAATTCAAGCCTGGTTCACTGGCAGCATTTAACTTAACCTGCCAAATCAATTCTTTTTCATCCAGCTTTAATTCACTAGGGCCCCCTCTAACATTTTCATTAACCTTTTCCAAAACTAGAAAGTTAAATTCATGTGTGGGATAGGATTTTTTATGCCTAGCTAGAGCATTCTTCATATCTAACCTACCCATAGCATATATATGTTCATAAATCCTATTTTTTAATGGTCTCTCAGTGCGTCCAATGTAAAAAGCTGGACAACAGTTACAAAGTCCTAAATAAACAACTCTTTTGGTATTGCAATTATACTTCCCCTTAATAAAGATACGGGTATTCCTTAACGTAACTTGCTTCGTTACCTTAATATATTTACACCATTTGCATGACCCGCATTTGGACATACCACAATGTGGGCCATACACTACAGGTGAATTGTTCTCAAGCAGCATCTTCAAATTTCTACCCCTCTTGAAAACAACCTTAGGCAATAAATCCAAATTTTTACTTATATTTAAAGACTTATCCTCCATTAAAAAAGGCCATTTTTTAGTAATAATTAATTTCAATTCATATGCATCCATGGAAAAATTAGTGATAAAACTTGTTTTAAAGCTATCACTATTCTGAACATACTGAACTGGAGTAATATCACAAAGTTCTCCACTAGTAAAAGATGAACTCAAATTAATAAGGTTATCGCCCCCATCCTGTATTACATTACTATTTACAGCTGATAGTAATGGCGAAAAAATGCCTGAAGTACATTTTAGGCTTACTTCTTTAATAAGCTCATCAATTAAAGATTTCGGGTAACCCCGTTTAAGAAACATGCTTTTAAGGAGGTCACATTCATCCTCAAAATTTCCATCCAAAGTGGTCATTCTGGATGCTCGCACCAATTGACCCTTGACCACACTCCTCTTTTGTGTGTAAGGATGACAACTAGAGAAGTGTAGAAATGCATTGGAATAGGTCTGTTTTCTAAAAATTTTGGAAATATATTGTTTTTCTGAACTAAGTTTAACCAAATCAATGTCTAAATAGGAAATCTTAGTAGTTTGAAAGTCCCATGTAAATTGTAAGAAGTCGGTAAACCCTGTAATATGATCTACAAATAGTTCAGCAGATTCAATATTTCCCTTCCAAAGTATAAAAATATCGTCCAAATATCGGGTATACCATCTGACATTCCTTAAAAACAAATCATCTTGAAATAAAAAATGATTTTCCCAATAGGCCATCATGACATTTGCAAAAGTGGCCCCACAAGGTGACCCCATGGCTATACCCGTTCTCTGTAAATAATATTGGTTATTAAAAAGAAAGTAATTATTACCCAAAATTAATTCTAATAGGTAAATAATGAGGTCAATGCCAGACCCTTCCATACGGTGCTCCAGTAGAAATTCCCTAACCCACTCGCACCCCATGTCCTGCGGGATAACTGTGTATAGGTCACGTACGTCAATGGTTAAAAAATTTACATCTTCACTAAAGGGGATGTTATTAAGTGTACCCAAGAAAGTCCATGAATCCTTAAATATTTGTTTTTCATTTGGCAAAATTTCTTTTAATTTAACATAGGCGAATGTCCAGGGGATCTTGGGGGAGCACCACTGGTCATATTGCCCTTGGCAGACGTACCCCCAGAGGTACTACAACCTCCAGAATGTTCCAGGCTGTAATGCAGGCACAGGCATGTATGGAACGGTACACCCGACAGGGTCTAAGGGTGCAGAGGGCCCATTACACTGCTATCAATGACAGCATCCGTGACCTTGCTGGTGCCATCTGGAATTACACCAAGGTCATTGATAGCAACTGGAGGGAGACATTAGATATCCTCCACAATGTGTTAGCCATGAGCCAGGACCGTGCAGGACGGATGGGAAGCCGACGCGGACACATGCCAGCAACAGCATCAGCTGGCAGTCATCACAGACAGACCACGGATCACAGCCGCTCCCTTAGTGGCAGTACCAGCCCCATCAATGCTGGGGCTGGCCTGTCCATTGACCATCCTACTAGACCACGTGCACATGGCACTAGCCAGTCCCAGCAGGGACATGGGTCCAGTCATCATACCTCTGCCTCTAATGATAGCACCCAGTCAGGATTGGTACCCGATACTGCCCGTAGCACCCCTGCCCGGCACAGGTACTGTGTCCATGGCCAGTGACAGTGATCTGTATGGCCTAGCAGGTGCAGTCTGTGGCTGTCCCACAACCGCCCGTATATGGCAGCCACATGGTGGAGTTGTGTGCATGCAGACACACACACATTACATCAACATTGGCCCATGCTGTACTGTTGTCCCTCACACACACACACACACACACACACACACACACACACACACACACACACACACACACACACACACACACACACACATGTCGATTGGATGGGTCAATGTCGGGCTCTGGCAAACCAACAACACACCCTGTGCATATGATGACACCTGTGCCACCTCCTGTCATCTGTCACATTGATGCATGAATAGGCTAACATGGTTCTGATGCACAGGGTGACATTACAGCAGTGTAGCAATAGCAGCAAGTTGCCATCAGGAAAGTGTACTGATATCCTTGTAGGTATATCTGAGCAGGCATTATGCATCACAGCTCTGATAGTCATTGTAGCATTGTTTACACCAGTGTTAGGTATGAGTATGTATTGTCTACCCATGTGCCACTTGGCTGAAGTGTACAGTGTTGCCAGCATGTGTTAGTGAGTGGACAGTACATGTGTGATGTGTGCATTACAAATTAGCAGGTGTACATCTGTGAACATGATGTGTGCGCACTGTCTGCATGTACGTGCATAGTGTACATGTGGGATGTGCGACATACCCTGTTGTACACATTAACATCTCAAGGTATATTTCGATGGCCAGTATGCATTCTACTACAGATATGTACTAACATGGGTACACATGTGTGTATGACATGGGTTGACACTATGCTGTGGGTGATACTGTTGATATCTGTCAATGATCTGCAGTCTGGTAGTATACACCACCTCAACAGCAGGACTATAACCAATCATTAGATGATGTCCTGACAAATAACATACAGTTGTAGGGAACTCAGTAACAGTTGGATCCTTCTGGTACTATACTATAACAGTAACCAGTGATATTGACCGCCACACATTCCTGGGACCACACCTGTGTGGCATATAGCCCTCTTAGGTACATGCAAACACACTAGGGATATATCCATCCACATCTGGAAATGCATGCATTGGCCTACACTGCATTCCCTGGATGAGACGCATATCCTACACAAGGGTATCATACAGACAGATACCTGTTGTCCAATACATGCTGTATAGTCATAAGCCGACTATGGCATAGTCACCCACATTTACTAGACATACTATCCCGACAGTACCACATAGGTGGTAGCCCTCAACATGTATGTTGGGTACCAATGTGTACAGACAGACACATGTTATGTCATCTGTCCCTTGGTATCCACATATCCATAGGTATTGTGTGGTCCATCGGTGTTTCACATAACACATTAGGGGCCTGCATGCATATCCACAGGACTGTTGTACACCTATAATGACTGTCCATTACTGCCAGTCGTTGTTGTGTATGAACATGTGTGACATATACCCCAGGCAATTACCCTCACTCACAGTACTCTATAGTACATATCATGGGTGTGTGTGGCACAGATGACCTTGGCCATGGATCACTACAGTGGCCAGGCTTGTCGCATACATACATATGTGACCTATGATCTGAGAAGCAGCGGCACAATCTGTCGAAGGAAACAAATGTATTCATGTAGTATGCAGGCTTCACACCTATGTACTGATTGAGGTCACATGTACACATATTCATTTGCCATGCAGATACCCGATGTGTGCAATACACATACTGTTTTAATCATATGTCATACCATAGTAAAAGCAAAACCCACACTGCATTGACCGCTTCGGGCACACACACTCAGGGTTTGCAGGATTTAAACCCCTACCTAACTATGTTATGATGCTAGAGAAATACGCATTAACATGGTGCGCTATATGCTTTCTTGGGTGGTTTTTGTTCTCCTGATATATTTGTAGGATGCTGACATCATCAGAGATTCCAAAGAGGGATGTGCCTCTTTTAATGTGTTTTCCCAGTCTCCAAAAGGCTATTCTTCTCAAGGGAAATCACACACATACACCCCCCCCCACACACACTACTACACATTGTCAGCGCTGGCAGGATTCAAATCCCTATCTATCTATGTTATGATACGAGAGAAATACGCATTAACACGGCATGCTATATGCTTTACCAGGTGGTTTTTGTTCTCCTTGAATATTTGTAGGATGCTGACATCATCAGACATTCCAAAGAGGGATGTACCTCTTTTATTGTGTTTTGCCTGTCTCCAAAAAGGCTACTCCTCTCAAAGGAAATCACACACACACTAACAGTGCTTGCAGAATTCAAACCCCTACCTAACTATGTTCTGATACTAGAAAGATACGCATTAACACGGCACGCTATATGCTTTACTGGGTGATTTTTGTTCTCTTTGAATATTTGTAGGATGCTGACATCATCAGACATTCCAAAGAGGGATGTACCTCTTTTAATGTGTTTTCCCTGTCTCCAAAAAGGCTACTCCTCTCAAAGGAAATCACACACATACACACCCCCCCCCCATCTACACACTAACACACACTGTCAGCGCTTGCAGGATTCAAACCCCTACCAAGCTATGTTATGATATTAGAAAGATACACATTAATACGGTACGCTATATGCGTTATTGGGTGCTTTTGTTCTCCTGGTATATTTGTAGGATGCTGACATCATCAGACTGGACATGGAAATGTGTGTGCACTTTCTTTTATGCAATCCCTGGATTGATCCATGCGGGTCTGCAGGTATCAACAGCTTGAGCAGGACCCTGTGAGTCACACCTTGTGTGATCTATCTGTGGACACATTGACATCCCTTCATATGTCAACACATATCTATGCACAGATTGTTGGTTTTGTGGATACGACATGTGTCTGTGATATTGATGAAGAGCTATGCAAAGTCTATGTGGGACATGTGTAGCTCTGTTCAGTGATGTATGTCCTGTGTGGCTGCCTTGCAAATGGTGTAGCATGTTTGGGAACCATGATCTGCACATGAACATGCCACAGTTGGTAGGGTTGTGTGTTTGTCAGCTTCCACTAGCTCTGTTTATGAGTTCAACCATGATGCACTCCATGGCCTTGCAGATCAGACTTTATAGGCTTACTGAACTATATTTCCTATGGTGTGTTGTGCACCCACACTTGTGGGGAGTGCCATATGTTGCTGTAACATATTCGATGGTTCCAGACCCTGTGGAGTGGTTGAGGCTCAACAGACTGTTCAGGTGCAGGGTCTGTTTGTTCTGTAGTGCATGCATGACACATATTGGAAAACATTGTAATGCAATTGCTGTCATGCTTTTGGCTTTGGGAGGAGCTGGTCAGCCATTCTACACGTGATATCTCCTGGTATGATGTCAGGGACTATGGTCAGTGGGAGGTGGGTATGTATATATTGGTCTGTCTGACAGGATGTCAGCATTGTCAGTAAGGTACAGTTGGCCCTGATTCAGGACATATATGAGTGTACATTACTATTTATGACATAGCTGAAGGACATGTCATGATTCTCCGTCTGGACTCCTTCTCAGCTACTCTTTACAAAACACCAACAAACCTGAGCACTAATCCCGGTTATACTCTTTTACACACTTAACACCCTACTGATCCTTTGTGATTCGGCTACAGAGTATGTCATCATAATATACTGGCATGTACAGGGGTCGGTTTCGTGTGTACTCATCAGTCCAGCTAGTAAATATTGTGGTTATGACACAATGTCACATCTGCCTCATGTACACAGACAACCCTCTCCTCCTCCCAACACACTCAGATATATGTGGGAGATGCAACAATATTGACATACAGGAGGCTGAGCTCTTTCAACCCATGACTGGCATGGTCTATCAGGTGGCGAAGGTGACCACACACACCACATAGTCTCACATACACCGATAGCGACAGCAATCAAACCACATTATCACACATACACATAGTCGGAGGCTCTACATACACTCTGCCTAAGCAGCAGAGACCTCCAGAGCAGACACACAAACAACTGCTACCCCACTACAATACTCACATATCACATAGTTCACAATGTCAGTGTGCCACACAGTCACTGCCCCTCGGGCTAAACAACACACCTGATACACTTGTAATAGGTGACACTTAATGTCAGACACACTGACGTCCCACTCACCAGGCCAAACAAGGGAATAGTCACTTTGAGCTGTCTCTTACATGCCAGGATCCACCACATAACACATGCACTCAGGTCACTCCAAAGCAAGTCCAGGACTGGCTCCATCATTGTACATGCTGGTACGTACAACCTCAGACATTCCTCCCTGGACCACATGACATGCTACATAGAGGAACTCTCTGATCATGTAGCTCAGGCCAGTATGACCCTGACCTTGTCTAGCATCTTACACTCACCAAGTATGATGTTTCAGTATACCAACAAACTGATCACGTTTAACAGCTGGCTAACATATTGGTGTTATTTGACATGCTCGACATGCCATGTAGCTTCCCTATGGACAGCTTGCACCTGTCACCCTTGGACTTTTGAATACTGGCTAAGGCACTTGCTGCCACCATACTGCCTTATGTAAGCGGGGCTCAAAACACAGACCCACCTCCATAGACATTACAGAGTACATGACACTGAGGGTAATGCTGCTCAACACCAGATGTATTACCCTCACATTGACCACACTCAGGAATCTCCTCAGTATGGAGAATAGCAAGATCTGTGCACTAACAGACACATGGTTCAGGCTCCCACATGCACACCAGCACTACCAGTTTATATTTCGTACCATGCTTTCTGACCACATAACTCAGAATGGCCAACACAAATAGGGGGAGTATCCATATACATCACAGATACACATACCTCCGGGTTGGTAGCACTGCACAAAGCATCACAGACCATGCATATGCACCTAACATTGTGCAAATCTGCCTTTTGATTTGTTTCCTGCTACAGACCACACTCACAAACTCAGCAAACACACTCGTCTTACTGGGGAACACTGGCCAATATGACGGTCTCCCCAAACACCATTATATTGGGTGACGTCAAATACACACACATTGACTGGGGATAGTACTCAGGCCCCAACACCCTCGCCCAACAGTTGCTACAATTTGTAAACTCATATGCTATGGCACAACAGGTCACCACACCCACAAGAGGGGAAAACATATTGGACATGATCATCACCAACATGGAGACTCTATGTTCCACACCTGCGATATACCCCTCATTGGTAAGGACAGAACATACTTTATCTCACTGGACATCCATATCCCATCCCCACACCCATCCTGGGTAATCTTGGTGAACTTCCCAAAAGCAAACGTCACACTTCTCCATACCATGGTGGTATCCTTCAGAGACCCAGGGTAAGTGGTAAGTATGGCTCAGACTGCTGAATCCTTTACATACACATTCTATGGACACCTAGTGGACTGTATGGATCGTGCTATCCAAAATAACACCTGGACTCACTCCTCCAATGGCAGGGGACCTGTCTGGCGGACCCTGGCCATTAATACGCTATACAACGAAAGGAGGAAGCTACTACATGATAGAGCACAATCCCAGACAGGGAAGGCATCTGTGATCTGTACTAGCAGACAGCTACTATCACTCGTGTATTTATGTCAGGCCCGCTTCTAACGGACAATTGCACCAGACACATCGGACACTCACAAGGCCTTCTTCAGTTAATTCAGGTACCTGGCTGGACACTCACTGATATGCTGTGTGTTACTGCATACTGACTGAACATACCCTGAACCCACAGACATTGCCAACATCCTGGCAAACAGGTTCAATGCAGATGTCTCCCCCCATCCCCCCTAAGGAGGTACTGTCCATCCCAACAGAGTGTAACCTCCCTGACATCACGAATAAACAGGTGAGTGCTGCCCTCCCCAAAGCAGACAACACAGCATCAATGGGACCAGACAGTATCCCAGCCTGTTTCGTACACAGCCTTCATGACAGACGTAACCCTCACATTACGTCACTGTTCGATATCAGGATTACTGCAGGATTTGTACCCATGGATTGGCATACAGCGATAGTGGTCCTGCTCCACTGAATACTGCCATAACAGACCACAGACAATATCAGCCTATAAGGCTAACTAGCCTGTTCTGCAAAGCTATGGAGCATATTGTAATGGGACTCATGCACATAGACATGGGAAACCTGCAGACACTGGGTCCTACACATTACAGCATTGCTGTGGGCAGATCTTGCCTGTTGGACCTGTTTGTATTCTTTAAACAGTTACCAGGTCCATCAGTGTTGGGACGGTTGTCCACACAGCCTGCCTAGACCTTGCACAACCCTTCAACAGAATACCCCACACGGCCATTATGCATAGGCTCACCGGCATCAATATTGACACATATCTCATACGATGGATTGCTACCTGGATCAGGGATAGCACCTACATGCTCAGTGTTGCAGGTGCCATGTCTGACTATACACCAGTTACACATGGCATCCCACAAGGCTCAGTCCTGGGACCTCTCTTGTTCAGTATATATTTGTGTGATGTACAGGCTATCACAGGAGGGTTATGGCTGCCCATGTTCGCAGATGACTGCAAACTGGGTGCCATAATCAACTCTCCAGCTGGCACATGCATACTCATACAGGGTCTCACAGAGATAGGATGACTGGTGCCTGAGCCATGGCCTATGGCTACATGCCATTAGTTGCATAGTCATCCCCTTTGAGAATGACAACATGCCCACACATTACCACATAGGTAGTAATCCATTACATATGGTAGTTGTTGTTATTGGTTTGGGGACATGACCTGTTCGTACTCTCGCCTTTGACAATCACATTGCCAAAGTGGTTAGACAGTACTTCTACATAGCCCACCATATCCCACATGGTTTCACATATTGATCACATGTGGTCATTGTGCCCCTATACTCATCACAACCATGCTTGGTTACTATGCCACATTTGGGTTGTACCTTACCTGACACCTGCAGCAACTGTAATGGCCACAAATGTTACTCATCAAACAGATGTAGGGACTCACATGGATGCCCTGCACAGTACAGATACAGTAACTCCAGCTCTACTCAGTCACTTACCACCTACACAGATGTGTTGTGTGCCTGTAGTTTAAGGCAATACCTGACCCAGAATTAATGGACATGCTTCACCTCAGGATATCCAACTCCCTTGGAGCTACACACTCCAGGGACATACACCTCAGCACAGATGTTAATAGGACATGCTGGGGGGACAGATTATTATCTGAAAGGCTCCACTCACTTAAGAGTGTAGTCCCAGTTTTGCATAAGCAGAGCTACCCACTGACCACTTACAGGTGACATCTTGACAAGTGGATGGGTGATCGTATGTGTACCCATGGGATATCTTCTGGGTCCCTGCTAGTCAGAGGCACAATACACTAAATGTAAATGGGCTATCTTGTGTGATCTACTGTTCATGGGCACAGTGTTCTGATTTGACTGGGTTGCAGCAGCCAAACACACTCTGGCTATGCTTGTACATGCCCTAGGGCAGATAGTCTAGTATCAACCTCTGAACCTATGAAAATGTTCATGATGCACAATGTTTATTGCTGATAATGTTTGCAGGTTTTTATCATCTTTGCTTTCCCACTTTCTATGAACCGCTTAGGTATCTGCAGAACATATTTAATTATGACAGGGTTCCACTATATTATATACTTGTCTGTTGTCATATAAGTGTGTGCACAGGGCAGAGTGCTGGATAGTGAGAGGTTCCTGGGTTAACACATGCAACTGCATGATATGTGTGGCCCACTGCTGTACTCCAACATGGCCTAAGTGTGTGAGCATGCCCAGTTCAGACTGTCAGTGTTCTGTTGCCTGACATTTGTCTCATGTATTCAAGTGTGTGAGCATGCCCAGTGTGACCTTTCAGTATGTTGCTGTCTGAGGTCCACTACATTTGTTGATGTATGTGTACATGTCCAATATTAACATTTCTACTGTGTGTGTTGAAAGTCAGGTTCTATTCTTACTGCAGGACTCACCTTTGTGTCATAACTCGACAGGGATGATGCTGTGCCTGCAGGGTTTCCATGGAATACTTTGCAAAGACTTATCAACATTTCTTCATACAGGTTAACCACCACAATACTGTCATGGTTTAGTGATTCAGTACTATGACTATAGTGCATAATATCCTGGGTTCGAGGACCATCACCGCTTACATTTTCATACTGAGCAGACCAGACTGCTTAAGGGCCAGTAGAGCAACTATGAGCATGTTGGCTTTTGTTCAGCTATGCCCTACTTAGACCCAGATTGTCCAACGTTGCTCAGTAATAACCATCATAGCTGGACGTTGGCCAATATTACTCAACATTGACCACATTTGTACTAGTTGGTGTGTGTGATTTTGTTTACATATACTACATGGTTGTAAATGCTGTTTAGCACTGCTTTATATTGCTTAACACATGGCAATCATGCCTCAGGTGTTGATGCAGGGCTGCCTATGTCGAATGCACATACTATACTCCCTATATGTGTTTGAAAGCAGGTAGTGTCAACGTAGGCATCCCTTTTACTATATGTGTGGGTCAGAGAGAGGTATAATTTCCAGAGTTCCTACTGAGCCAGTGTATGTGCTATGCGTTGCTTCTTTGCCAAGGCCAAAGCATACTGGGCATGCCTCCTTCTGCCTACTGGGGCAGGCTCAGGTTGTTCCTCCTCTGAGTCATGCTCTGCCTGTGATGGCCCTGGCAATGGTGGGGGGCTGTTTGGCTAGGGCCTATGCTGGACCTGCTGCAGCTGTTTTCACAGGATCATATTATGTAGCATAGCACATACCATGACAATTTGGGTACATGTAGATGGTGAGTACTGCAAGGCTCCACCAGATGTGTCCAGGCACCGGAACTGTGACTTGAGCAGCCCAAACACATGCTCGATTACATTTCGTGTTTGTGCGTGTGCCTCATTATGGCATTCCTGTTCAGGTGTGTGTGCATTTCTGATGGGTGTCATCAGCCACGGCTCCAGTGCATAGCCAGCATCCCCCACTAGTTGTCCATGTGGGATGTCCCCATTGGCAAATGTCTGGTACAGCTGTGTCAGATGCCAGATATGGGAATCATGGTAGCTTCCAGGGCAGCCAGCACACACATTCAGTATTATGCCCTGTTCATCACACACGACCTGGCAGTTGATGGAGGGGAAGCCCTTGCAGTTGAAGTAGACCCTAGCCCGCTCACCGGCTGGTGCTTTGATGTGTATGTGCGTGCAATCTATTGCATCCACTACCTCAGGGTATTTTGCTGTTTTCTGGAAGAGACGCATATTGCTGGCCAATACCTCATGGGAATTGGGGAAGTATACATGATCACCGACATGTGCTGACATGGAATCCAGGAACTGGTGCAGTACCCTGGATGCTGATGCCTGTGATATTCCCATCATATCACCAGCTGGTCTCTGGAAGGTACCTGTTGCTAATATTCTTAGGCCAACACATACCTTAGTTTCCACTGAGATGGGTTCACCTCTGTTGGTTCTGTGTGTGAGGCGTGGCCTGCACAGCTCAACAATTTGCTGTAAGAGGTCTCTGTCCACTCTATAGCGCTCCACTATATCCAGCTCATGTGGCCCCTGGTAGGTTACCCTGGGCCTGTACACTCTTCTCCGTCTCCTCACTGTGGGATGTCCAGCAGCATTTGCATTATCACCACCCTCAGCATGTTGCATATGTTGCCTTATAACAGCAATGGCAGCCCCTAACATTTTTTGTCTCAGTACAGCTTTTTCAGTTTACACTTCTATTAGCTTACTGCAGTGTTGCAGTGTCTCTTGAGAGAAACATAATGGACTGTTGTTTGCAGTGTTTTAAGTGCTGAGTTGTGCTGGGCTAGTGTTCTGCCTGGGTAATTGCCTGATTCTGATTGTTTTCACCTGCTAGCTCTGCTAGTACTCCCTGGTAATTTACCTACTATTTGGCGTGCTTCCTTTTTCCTTTCTGTTTCCTGAGGGGGGAGCGCCGCGCACAAAAGCGCAAACATGCGCACAGCAGCTCACACGCGTGCACACATGCTTACATGGACTACAACTTGCTTATTCTTGTTAAAACACGCGCACACCAGTGCAAACGCGCTTAAAACTGTTTACATAGCTTTACATATGCTTACTCAAGCTTACACGCATGCACACACGCTAACACATGCGCACACTGTCTTACTCGGGTTTACTGGCGTGCACACGCATGCATGCACGCTCAGCAAGAAACTTTGGTGTTATCCACGGCATACACCTTCCATTTCTTGACTTTACCTGGCCTACCTATTGACACACCTCTTTCAATAATATGTAATTGTCGGCTGACACATGACACTTTGCTCCAATGAGCTTCACTCTTTTCATGCATACCCCCCTCGTGATGTCTCCTATCTTCTACTCTGTTACTCCACTTATCCTACTCCTACACTCCACTGGCTGTGCTCATTTCCTATGTAAACTTGCGATTCACTATCCTAACTCTCATTTGCATAGGATTGCATACTAATGCTTGGTTACATCTCTTAGACTGAGCTTCCCCCCTTAGCAACCTCTACTCGGTGGCCATGTTGTCTTCAGCCTGCCATTCACTTGCATTGTAAATTCATTTTGGCTATAAAATCCACATTTGTGGATCTTAATTATTAAGTTTCTGGTTTTTAGGGCGCAGCGCATTTGCGTGGTGCTGTGCTATGGTTAAACCCCGGAGATCGGGATGAAAAAAAAAAGTTATTTTATTTCTATTTTGCAGCACTTCCCATTGCCAATGGCCGTATTTTTGGCCATTGGCATGCTTCCTCCTGTAAATGCATGCTTTTTTTGCAGCTGTCACAGCTCCGTTTTGCTATTTTTCAGAACCGTACTCAGTTATCAACTGAGTACATTCCTGCAAATAAGACTACTCCTACTCGGACAGGTTCGGGTTTCCTGGATTGCAAATTTACCTCATTTGCATAGCTTTTGCCTGCAATTGAGGTAATTTACATATCCAAGCCCTGTCCGTGTAGGACTAGTTTAAGGAGCTCTGTTACACGCCCCTACCGGCTCTTTCTGGATCGCTCGGTGGACATGTTGGCTGCATGGAGTCTTACTCTACTCTTAGACTCCGTGCAAGCCTTCGTGAATCCGGCCTATATATATATATATATATATATATATATATATATATATATATATATATATATATATATATATATATATATATATATATATATATATATATATATATATATATATATATATATATATATATATATATATATATATATATATAGATATATATATGGGTCTACTTGAATGACGAAACGCCGATTCGCCGACAGTGAAATCACCGACACGAAGCGACCGACAACGCAGTTGACCGACACGCTCGAATCCCGACAGACGGAAGACCGACAAGGGAATGTGTAAGCGCGACCTGGTAAGTATGCGATAGTGAGGGATTTAGGAGTAGGGAGCGGACAGGTAAGTGTGCAATACTCAGGGATGTAGGGCTAGGGTGTGTGATAGGTGAGTGTGCGGTAGTGTCGGAGCTTGGGGTTGGGTGTGTAAGTGAGTTAGGGTTAGGGTGCAGGTAGGGAGGTGCGGTAGTGTCAGAGCTTGGGGTTGGTGTGTAAGTGAGTTAGGGTTAGGGTGCAGGTAGGAGAGTGCGGTAGTGTCGGAGCTTGGGGTTCGGGGTGTGTAAGTGAGTTAGGGTTAGGGTGCAGGTAGGGAGAGTGTGCGGTAGTGTCGGACCTTAGGGTTAGGGTTTGGGTTAGGGCTAGTGGATATGTGTTGTAGTGTACTGTGTTGTTTCCGTGTAGTGTGTCGGTGTTATGGTGTTCGGTGTTTCGCGTTGTCGGGGTTGTGCGTTGTCGGTCGTTTCGTGTCGGTGATTTCACTGTCGGCGAATCGGCGTTTCGGTCATTAGAAGTAGACCCATATATATATATATATATGTGTGTGTGTATATATCTTTACTCATACATATACAATTGCATTTATACAATCATGTTATCACATAAACATTCCATATATCTGCAGATAGATGCAATTCTTTGTACAGATATGTTTATGCTTTCTTTTGCATTATTATAATAACCTTATATATATATTTCTTCTAGCAAATATCTTCAGTTATGTAACATCCTTATAGTTTATGTTTAAATCTATGTTTACTATGACCAATAAAAATAAAAAAAAAAATACTTAGTAGAAACTCTGGCCTTCTCACCACTACCTGGTCAACCTAATCAACCAGATGATTAGGTCTATGCTTCTGGAGGTTATTGTACCTGTGATGGTAATGTTGGCTGGAGTGGTTGATCCCTGTCAAGGATGACAGGTGCTCACCCAGCTCCTGAGGGATGTCTACATTTTTTCTACTCACTACCCCTTATACTCACCTGGATTTTATCCAGGTAAGAATCCCTCAGAAGTTAGACCATTATTTTGGTCTCCTTTTCTAACCATCTGAGATCACATCTTCATGCTTTTACAGGTGCTGCCATCAGTCAAAGTCCCAGTATGAGAATGAAGTAAGTATGAACAGGACTGTGGTTTACAGGTTTAGAAACACTACCTCTGGAGTGTGACATCACTATAACCAAACCAAGTTTTCAAGAATGGACATTAGACCAGGTAGTATTATTATTAGAAAGTTTGTTTTAACCAAAAATGCTTTGTCACGTTTATGTCTTTTTTAAACAATACATTGACATTTTATTATATGATAGATAAAAACCATTAATGAAATCATCATTTTAATATACTACTTTCAATTGCTACTGCTGCTGCAGTTGCGCATTGCCTTTGCTACCTTTTTGTTGTTTTTATGTTTTTTTGTAGGGGTGCCTTTTACAGAAATAAATATTTATGGATGTGTGAGTACCAACTCTTAGCAAATTATTGTTTTGAGGTGATAAGGTATGCCAGATGATGTAAAATGGCAAGGGATTATAATTTATGGTTCTGCAAACTCACATGCATATGACTCTATTTTGCCTTTTCTAAACATAGTCAGCTTTGAGCATAGCAGAATCTACTCATGCATTCCTGCAGCATGCTGGGGTCTGCAGAGGAGTGCTGTGGACTCTATCACTTTGTCCAGTGTGTTCACATGAACTCTAGGCCACATTTACAAGTAGCCAAGAACCAATTAATTTGATAAGTTGCCATGCACATATTACTGTGATTCACAGAAATAAACACAAAATAGTTTACTTTTTATGCAAAGCACATTAATGACGATGAACTTAGGTGAGAAAGATTAACATTGCCATACTAACTTTTTGGCAAATGACTTAGGAAACTGCAGACTTATTAAAGTAAGAAAAAAGTAATAGAAATATTGCAAATGAATATGAGACATTTAAAATGATACAAAATTCTTGAGTTCATTTCAAGAAATGTTTTGTTTTAATCACATGATGGACATATCACAATGGATTTAGTGAATACTGTAAACTTTTTGTTAGTCAATGGAAAATCCTTACAACAGCACTGGAAATATTTAGTGATCACTTAGAGCATCAGGTTACTTTGGTTTCATTTAGTAATTATGAACTTATGCCAGAAATGTAGTGATTTAATTTTGAAGTATTGAAGTTCCATTTGTTGGCTCAGCATATATGTGTCTTTACCTGGAGATTTCTGGTGTCACTGATGAATGAAAAATTATAGTATTATAAATACAAGAAAGTGGTAGAAGCTTGGAGAAGGCTGGATCTGTTAACCTTTCCTTACTACTGTGAATGTATTCATGACAGTGAGGCATTACTTCAGCACCATACTTCTCAAACTCTTAGAGCAAGAAATCTGGACAAATCCATAAATAAAAGTGGGACATAGGCCCAAAAATATGGACAATTTTTAAATATAACTTTTATAAACTTAGAAAGTTGATAGAATAACAGGTTTTTCATTAGCATGAATTTTCTGAATGTTATGAAGTCTGAAACTCAAATATCCATCATTATTTTCTAACTTCAGTCTTTAATTATTTACCACTAATTTGCCAGAGAGTCACAATTTTATGAAAAATGGATAAAAAATATGAAAAAAAATCTGGACATTCTGCAAAAATCTGTACAGTTGAGAGGTATGTGCAGCACAACATTACTTTGCTTGACTGAGACTTTATATTAGTATATAATTATTGGGTTTGTATCAAATAACTTTTTTGATGAGGATGGCATGCATGCTTTCATTCTTGTGTTGTTTGACTGATGAAAATATCAAACATTTTTTGTGTATGACTGCCATATTTACTAAGTGCAGTGATGATGCAAAACAGCAGATCAAGGCAGAGAAAAGACGTCAGCTGAAAAAAAAATCCCATCTTCATGACAGCTCTTAGGATATATGGCAAATGTCTGGTAAAGTGGAGACCAAAGGAGCTGAGAGGATAAAAGCCTAGAATCAAGTTGTAATGGACATTAATACAGTTGGTGGAAGGAATCGCACATTACAACAGTAGAAGAAGAAGGCAAGTTATATGGTAGAATATGCTAGAGCCAAGGTCAGTTGGAGTGCAATTGCCCATACCAGTACCTGGGGGCCTCCAACACTTATCCCTTTAACATCAGATGAGGAATACCTCTTCTCCAACCATGCAATGACTAAGACACAGAAGAAGATGGTACAGGATTAATTTTAAGTGGTGTGGACACTGTTAACTACCAACGTCTGCAGTTGCAACAACTATTTGCTCAGGAAGGTTGATTTTAAAAAACAGTAACATATATTTATAAGGAAAACTGAATGCTGACATGGAAGGATTACATTAAACACACTATTTACAATTACCATTAACAAGTAAACAGCCCACATATGCCGAGAATGACAATAAAGGCAGCATGCAAATGTAGCGTCCCTCATACCTCCCTACTCAGCATACAATAGTATATGCTACTTCTTTATTGGTAATGTTTTCAAATCATTTTTTTTCAGAGTCAGCAGTGGAAACAAACAGTTCTACTATATCAATAAATGTGATGGATATCAGCAGCACAGTGTATGCTGAAGATGATAATGATAGTATAGTTATATTTATATGGCAGCCTGAAGAAAGTAGCACAGAGTCCCGAAGTTTAATGTCAGGATCTCACACTCCACAACATGTTAGTAATTCTGCAGGAAGTGACAGGGCATCCCAAAGTCACATGTTAGTAACTCTGCAGGAAGTGACAGTGCATCACAATGTCACATGCAAGTAACTCTACAGGAAATGACAGTGCATCACAAAGTCAAGCACATGGTATCATTACATTTACACTTATATAGGGTGAAAGCAGGTCTATATTAAATCAGTGAATGCTTAAAAAAGCGAATGTTGATTTATTGACCCCATGTAAGCAAAAGCTTACAATTCCGAACACTTAGAACAGCGATTTTTTTTCCCAGGGAAAAAAAATCGCTGTTTCAAAAAAGAAAAAAAAAACTTCAAAACATTACATAAAGTGGGGAACTTCACCCCCCCATGCCCCCCTACTTAAATATATCAACTCCAAGATCGCACTACAGTGATGAAAACAGCAAAATAGTGAAGGAGGCTAAGCAATTTCTTTCCCAGGGAAAGAATTCACTTATATGCCGTTTCGGTATTTTGCTGTTTTGTGCTTTCAAGTTCGATCGAGATGCATTTGAAATAATGCATCTTCTATCATGTAATAGGGAACCGGTGAAAGACTGTGTGCCTCTACACCAGTATATCCAACCCCAGATGAAAACTTTTAGGATGATAGCAGAAATTCAGAGGTAACAGTGTCCACAGTGACACATTTACCAATGGAAGCCAGGCACAGGAATTTGTTAGTGCTACCACAGGAAAAAGGTAAAGCATTGACTGCCCAATAGCAAATGTGCTGTGGCGTTGTTACGACTCAGATTACTGCCAATGAGAGATTGCTGGAAATGGTTGGAATCCTGCAGGGCATATTTCAGGATTTCCAGCAATACATGGAAATGTCACAGAGTAGGGGTAATGCCATGACCACACTGATGCATAGTATGGTGGCACACCAAGCAGTTCTGGTCAACTCCATTTGTACACTGCTCAGGACTTACCAGACTCAAGTAGGAGGTACTCTTAGAAGGGGAAGAGGACGTTTGTCTAGATATGTGGAGGCAGATCACAGAGCACTACAAAAAGTGATGTAGTTAGTCAGGAGGAAGAAGCAGAACATGCATTTACATCTAGCAAAATCTCTCATTCAAGGTGCCAGACCCAATACCATAAAATTGTCAGATCAGTGTCTATAAGATCATCTGCAAGATCATCTGCATCAAGTAGGTCACCAGCTCACCATCCAGCTCTCAAGACAACCCCTCTTCACAATTACTTGCACCATCACCTAGTGTATCTTTTGTAGATGTGTATGACACATTTGATCTTGAGCTACTGTGATTTAACTATGGCATTTATGTCAATTACAAGTCGACCTTTACACACACATGACTATCTTTAACTTGAAGGGGATTACCTTATTAAACAAAAAAGGGGGATGGGAACTTTGGACACTTTTCAGCTGTATATTTATAATGTTACTACTTAAAATCTCATGGAACTGTGAAAAGAAAGCTATATGTCATAATGGAAGATTGCAGTCATTAACACTGTTAATGCTCTGTGCATTTCCATTGTTACAGCTGTCTGTTACCTAAAACTCACAAGTAGAAATATACAAGTATCGAAAGAAAATTTAAGATTACAATGAGTATCCTGCAATGTAAACAAAAACTGCTACCACTGCACAAAGGATGGTGATGTCTCTGTCTCTGTCTCTGTCTCTAAGGCCATAGATGATTGTGTATGACAAAATGAAATAATCTGATGTGCAGTAACTCAACAAACAACATAGCTGAAACTGAGAAAACATTACATAATATGTAAAAAAATATGATGCATTTTCTGTCAATTGCAAGGTATGAACTCGTTAAATACTGAAGTATCACTTCTTACTAATTGTGCCACTTAGGGCATTCAGTACAGGCATAGTTAGGTACGCAACCTCAGCAGAATTTATTGTGCAAAATGTGATTATTTAATGTGCTTGAAGATCTAATTGGAATCCTTCATAGCTATTCTGTCACGGGCAATCTTTGTCCAGTTTCTTGCTTTTCACCATTTCATTAATGATTGATTATGCAAATGGAAACTCATCTGTGTTCTGCAGTTAACAGATGTGTCATTCATGGAATGTGCAGAATAATGTCATACAGCTTCAAGTGCAAATTAACCACATAAAAATTTTACGACACTGTATCCTCTGTCTCTGTAACACAGATGATGCACTCAGTAAACTATAGGTGAGTGTCAACTTTCATAACGAAAACATTAAACATTGATCATATCTTAGTAAGTACGGATACCATGCACACTAAAGTAGAGTAATAACCACACAGTGATGTCAGGGAGTGCCAGCCTACGGCAGCAACTGTTGTACTGGCTTCCTTAAGTTAAATCATATGGTACTGTACATGCTTTCATAGCTATGGCAATATCAGCTGAAAACCTCAAGAACCACTCTTTGCAATGACTGTGGAACAGAGAAGACTATGGGTGGGATTCAGAAATAAATAGTACAATGCTTTAGGCAAAAGTGTGTCATGAGCAACAACACACAGGCTGGGGCCAATTGAGATCCACAGGTAGAGTTTTCTCACAACCTGAGATAATTACATGGCAAGCATTATATGATTATGTCCCTATAATGATATGGAAATGAGCAACATTAGGATATTGAGTCTAATTTTAAATTCAGATGAGGGCAAACAACATATTGCTGTGATTGAAAAATATATAAAATCTATGTGCCAAGTCGTTGCTTCTATTTGTACATGAATTCTTGCTGAGCAGAGACAGAGACGATGGTAATATGAGAGGAGTAGCATCCATATTAGCCAAAGAGTATATGTTATATATTATAAGCCATTTTTGCCACTACTGTCCATGATTGTACAAGTTATCACCCTCCATATTGCAGAAGAATCTGAGTGCATGCAATCTTCAGCAATCTCTACAACAGTGACATAGTTAAATTCTGTCATGTGGGCAGAGACACCGTACAGGAGGTTGTACTCATGTGCTGTCCTCACACTGATTCCCATGAGATGAGTGGGGTGCTGATCCCTGTGGACACTAAGGTATGCATATCATTGACTATCCTTGCTACAGGGCCCTTCTAGCACCTAACACACTGACAGTGGTCATATTACAGGCATCTGCTTTATGGAGACTACACCATTTCCCTGATGTTATGCTGCACCATGAGGAGGAACACATATGGTTTCCATGGAGTACAGAAGAGAGAAACAGCACTATGCAGGCTTTCTATGAAATAGCCCATTACCCTGAGGTTCTGGTTCCATTGACTGCACTGACATCACCATCAAGATTCCATGTCATTCACAGGGATACCGGTATATTAATCAGAAGGGGTTCCACTCCATCAACTGCTAGGTGGTGTGCAATTCACAGGGTATTAAATACAATGTGTCTGTCTACCATCCATGAAGTTCCTATGATTCTCACATTTGGCACATGTCTGACCTACCCTAACAATTTCTCTTGTGAGATTTCCCACAGGGATGTCTTATTTCTGATGTAGCATGTGCCCTGGAGCCATAGCTCATGATGGTTACATATTGTCAATTGTGTGCTCAGATTCATGAAGGACCACTTCTGTTGCACTGTTTTCTCAAGTAGTGCACTGCAGTATACTCTGCAGATCTGTAGTAAGATATTTGCTGTCTCTGTAATTTTTGCAAAAATTGGTGCTACAGAACTAGCTACAGTAGACTATTGCTATCAATTTATCAAAAAGACGAGCTAGCAATGGAGAATTACTTGTTGTGGAGCCATCTGAGGAACAGTTTTGTAAGGGAAGACCATGTGAAGCTAAGCCAGGAAAATATATTTGGTTCACAACAATTGATCAGATTAGATACAATAAAGATTAAAACAGATGCATGCAGCACTGTACTAAGGCTATGCTGTACAGTGCATCCACTTACCATGCTCTGCATCGCACATTTCCTATCAACATTATACAGCAGTGAAGGCAGGGCAGAATTCATCAACTGCATAAGTGTAGAGGGGCATAGTGGTACAAGTCAGCAATGGGCACATTGGTGGAAGAGTGGACTAAAGGCATTGAAGAGAGTGTCTGACATGAGTAGGTGAGTGGGAGAGCTGGGTATACTGTGCAGGGAAGATGTGGTGCTTCCTGTTCAACAGTAGTGGATAATGCTCAGTATGATTTCTGGGAGACAGTTCCTATGGAAGTCATTGCACTGTGTATGTGCAGCTGTGACAAGTGTTGTGGGATTCTTGTGGAAACAGTGCAGATCATGAATGTCCCCAACCAGGAATGCATCCTATCTTAGGACTGACATGAGCACCAATATCCACCAGCAAGGATGGCAGTAAAATCTGAGACTGCCATTGCATGTCGATGCCATGTGACTAACTACCACATAGGCTATGTCTTTGTGGATAGCCACATTGTGCCACACCAGAGTCACCAGTGGTGGTGGCATGGAAGAGGTAACAATATATATGACCTTGATCTTCAAGTTTTTTTTCAGTTGTACCCAGACAGGAGGCACATGAATGATGGCTATGAGAGTGGCATTGGATCTGGTGGGTAGAAGCAAACAGCCACTTGGAGGAGATGGAGGTTTGCCTGTCCAGCAAAGACAACATGCTGTAAACCTATCACCTCTGCCATGGTGGTGGTGGCATCTTACTGTGTCTGTGAATGACTATCCTGTACATCTGTTAATTAACGCCAATTGGGAAACCCAATTCAAGCAAAAAGATGGAGTTATGGCACTGACAGCCACCAGTGTGCTTCCTCCAAACCCTGTACCCCTGCTCTGTGATGGTAGCACTGTCCACATCTGGTACATGGGAGTGGACAAGGGTGTTTCATGTTCAGTTGTGCTCAGACCAGCATGTTTGTCAATTGACTTTGGAGGAATGGGAGTGGGTTCCTCAGGTAATAGAGCTGAGTTAGTATATGTGAGTGGTATTTTGCCCAGCACAGCTACTTACCATTATCATTAGTATCTGATTCAGCACAGACCTCAGACATGCCATGCTCAAGAATAGAAGACCCCATGACTGTAGCATGTGTGGAAGCAGACAAATAACCACCCCGATTAACACTGCTAATATGTAACAATCCCATATTGCAGTGTAGAAACAATAGTACTGATAACAGTAATGCACAGAATGCAAATGAGCTTACCTTGTGTGGTATCCCTTCAACCCTGCATCCCAGATGTGTCTGTAAAGGATAGATTCCTTCTTGAGCAGCTGTGAGATCATAGCACTGACATGTTACAAAAATGTGTCATTGACTTAAGGAAATACTAATGTGGTGCATCCAGTTGAGATTCCATATCCAGGGCTTCACCAGGTATCAGTTTTCTTTTACTGTCCCCAGACAGGAACACAAGGAACTCCTCTATAGTAGTGAGAGTGGCCTGTTTCAGTGGAGCCACCCACCCGTGGCCATCCTTGCCTCTGCATTGGCCTGGGCTTTTGTGGAAGCATGCAAATTCATATCTGTGACCCTGAAATGGACCTGATGGGCTGCTGTGTTGTGACCACAGACTGTATTAATAACCTCAACCACCTTACACTATGTAGAAGCTTACCAGGAAGGCCTAGTTGACCTTGCTTCTGCTTAGGATCTGCCATCCATGCTCACAGAGTGCCTGCGTTTGTATATCTGTCTCCATCTGGAAAAGCCTCTCAAGACACTTCCACTCTTGGAATAATGCACAAACCTGTAAATGTGGATATACATCTAAGATCAGTAAGTAGGCATAATACATGAAGTACCATCTGTACTGTTCATGCACCCATGAGGTAGCTGCATCAGCATAAGTTGCCATGCCTGCCATATACCAGTGTCACAATACAGTTCCCCATACCAGTCCAGCAGAGCAGGATGGAGATAGATTGTGTTGTGACATGCACACTGTTGATGTAAATCTGCCACTATTTTTCCTTTCAAACAGTCAGAAGTCAATTTGTATGATTCTTTTAAGGCAAAGGTAGATTTGATTTGTTGTAGATGAGTTTAAAAGCAGTTTGCCCTTCTTATTTAGCAAACAGTTATACAGGTGTAACCATAACTAACGCTAGGATTTGAAGCTAGACATGATTAGGTGCATTTTTGAAATGCTGTCTTATGTCTTACCATTCAATGATAAAACTGAGTCACATTTATTGCCCTTAAAGTGTGTATTGTTTATTGTTTTCCTGGGAGCACTGAAGATTGCTATATGTCCTCTCACTGTTTGCATCATGATACTTTATCCTTACCTGTAAATGTATGCATTAGTAACCATGTATAATTTATGTGTATCATCATCATATTGTATACCATCATCTTATTGTACAGTGTGCTGTTTACTAAAAGAGGAGCTTTTTCCCCAGGCCACCACTGAAAAAGGACTTGTGTCCAGTCAAACTTTCCTGGTAACCAAATATAAAATAAATAATACATAAATAACAGCTGTTTTTTTTAACCTGTAGCTGTCCCCCTAGCAGCAATTGCTATTAACTTGTGTTTTTCAAAGATTTGTGAAGTAGCATGTTAGAATCCTTTGTATGATGGCAAAGTTTAGCCTTGTGGCAGTAAATTGAAGCAGCCATCATCTTCGGCAAGGACAGAGAGGGAGAGGAAGCCTTGGTGAAAGTTGCACTTGGGCGTTGAGGAGTTAAGCATGATAACTATTTACTGTGTTAAGCTGACTTAAAATTGAATAACCTGTCTTGCTAGAAAATAGCAGCACTGTCTTCCAATTATAGCTTTATAGGAAACAATTTCATTTTGGTGGTGGTGGTGGTGATTTGTGCATAATTTTTAACAGGTGATTTTGCCTTCTTACGTTTTTGAGGGCTACACTTCACCTCTCCACCTTAAATAATGTGTACATTTTATGACACTGAGGTCATATCCATGTTTATACACGGATGCAGGATGTTCAATTTTCTCCAAGGTTGTGTGATGATGGACACACGGGAATATCCCTTTCCCCCTTAAACTCCTGATTCCTTTTAAGTTTTGCAGTGCATGATGTTACATTATTTTCATTTTAAGGTTGGTAGTCTGGGCTACATGGATCTATTTTCAGATAAGTGAGCAAAGAATTTGAGTATGTTAATGTTCACACACACACACACACACACACACACACACACACACACACACACACACACACACACACACACACACACACACACACTCAGTCCCAAAAACACAACAATGTTACAACACTGCTTCTAATCAGGGATACTTTTAAAATATTATTCATTTGAGAAAATGACGGAATAAGTCCCATTATAGAGTACAATGCCCCTTTTGGTATGTATCGCACATGACATCTATAACAACTAGAAAGGCCACAGAAATACCTCACAAAGAGGATTGCCAGCCTCAAATAGATGCCCTACACAGACTGTCCCAAAAAACTCCAGCTTTACTCCGTTGCATATCGCCTACTCAGAGGCGATCTCTGCCTAACATACAAAGCTATGTCATACCCAGAGCTGGTGGACATGCTTCACTTCAAGAAATCACAATCCCTCTGAGCTACACACTCCATGGACCTAAACCTTGTCACCACAATAAACAGAACATTCTGGAGTGATAGATTCCTGTCCCAGAGACTTCCCATACTCTGGAACAAACTACCTATCTATATAAAACAAAGCTGCTCATTAGCACTCTTCAAGAAACATCTTGATGATTGGATGGGAGATAGGAAATTCACCTTGGGGATCACTTCTGTGGCTCTATTCAACTGGGTCACAGGAAAATAATTTCTTTGGGTGGTGAAAGCCAGGGTACCTTTTTGGCTAGGCTTATATAGGCCCTAGGGCCAACAGCCTAGTACCTACCTATGAATAGACATTTTCTAAAATAAAAGAAAGCTCCTCTGTGGAAAAAATGCTGAGCTTCTCATCATCAAGGAACATACCCACAAAGACATGACAGAACCACAGAGGGACAGAGTGGGATACACTGTTCTACAAGCGGGCTAAAACACACACACACACACACACACACACACACACACACACACACACACACACACACACACACATATGCTCACGCATACACACATACACACACACACACACACACACACACACACACACACACACACACACACACACACACACGCACACACATTGAGTCATTAAAACACAATAATAAAACTTTTAATCAGGGACACTTTTAAAATATTATTCAACTGAGAAAATGACAGAATAAGTGATTCTGAATTAATATACTTTTTCTAAAATAAAAGAAAGCTCCTCCGTGGTTCTGTCATGTTCCTCACGAGACAGCAGAAAATATGCCGTGCTTCTCTTCTGTGTTTTTCCACTGTCTAGCTAATTGCCTTCTAACTATGTTTATTGTGGCAATTAACAGAAGCACAGAGGGGGCATATTTTTACTTAAAAGCTAAAAAGGAATAAAGAAAAATATAAATAAAAAAATGTATTTTTTAGAAAGAATGCTTTTTATTGTATCGCTCTAAAAAGTAAAAAATAAGGAAGGAGAATGAAAACTTTGCAAAAGAAACAGAGGCAAGCTGATTTCAGTAAAGCATTTGAGTTTGGTTTTGCTGACTACTGCTACTTCTGGTATCTCATTATCTGATGGTAAAGCAAAAGTAGTTAAAAGTATTACATACAGCTGTATTCAAACACAGTACCATCTAGCCCCAAAAAGGAATGTATCACTGCATTAACTGCATTAACATGTGCAGCCACAGAGTCAGATAAGTAACAGGTTTGCTACAGAGATTCAGTACTAACTGTCAGACGTATTATTCCCTCTGCTTGCTCCCCATTTCACCACTTTCCTATATACCCCATTTTAACACCTTTAATCTGGTTAAAAATAGAATCACACACACCACCCATAAGTAGCAGAAAAAGCAATGTATCCCTTCACTTTTTGGGTTCTGTGTTTGTGAGGAGGTGTTCATTGCACACCAATGTGCAGTGACAGTGAGCAGTGGCAAATTGCTGTGATTACCTCCTCACAATGCCTCTTAACCCCACTGCTCTATGCCAACTCACAGCAACACCTCGTATAAACAATTCAAGTCATTGCATTATCACTCTGTAATGAAAAGTATTTTAAAATATTAGATACTCTTGTATTCGAACTCAGTACCATCTGGGCCAAAAAAAATTATTGCAATAAATCCTCAATACAAACAGAAAATGATTGACTTTAACAACTGGCTTAGTTTCTGTTGTCATTCAAAGGAGATCCAGTACCTGACAGCCTGGGATGACATGATTGACAAGCCATGATGCTTTGCCAGAGATGGCCTACATCTGTCTCCCTTGGGCTTCAGACTCCTGGCAAAGGCTCTTGCCTCCCCATAGTGCCTTTTCTAGGCAATGCCATGAAGTCAAAACTACCAACATGAAAATTTCATCAAAATGTAAATTAAAGGTCCTGCTGCTAAATGTTTGGAGTCTAAACATGAAACTGCACTCACTGCAAGCATTCTTAACCCTGAAAGAAGCTGACATTTGTCCAGTCACAGAAACATGTTTCAAAGCTATGGAGAGCACCCCAGCCATACCAGGTTACTCATCCTATCATTCATTCAGACACCAAACTGTGGGCAGCAAAACAAAAGAAGGTGGAGTTGCAATATATATAAAAGACAAACACACCTCTAGGCTGGTCAAACAGTATGATGCACAGGAAATACTCCAGGTGCAGTTAACAATTGACAAGACCCCATATTCCATTCATAGCTACTGTAGCTACAGGCCTCCAACTCTGACTCAGCTTACTCACTCCACCTATTTAGACCTCTTTGAAGCTATCAAGATTCAACCCTTTACTCTGATCATGGCCGACTTTAACTATCCAACCATAGACTGGAAGAAATACTCATGCCAAAACACAAACGCCCAGAGATTCCTTGATTTCATCAATGAAAATGCCTTGGACCAGTTGGTTGACACCCCCACAAGCAGTGAAAATATCTTGGACATTGCATTACCCAACATGACTAACCACTGCAGCATCCCTACTGTGTCATCATCCCTGGTAAGAGCCATCCATAAATCAGTCACTTTCGAAGTTGCCATGTAACCAACCCCACCCCCCCTCCCCCAGCTAGGGTCAAACAAAATAAGTTCTCCAAAGCTGATTACAACCTCCTGAGGGAAGGTATAAACAGCTTCACAGCCCCCTCCTCTTTCACAGAAACTGGCACATATGTCCAAACTTACACCAAAGTACTATATGAACATTTATATAGCTGCATGGAATCAGGAATACCAGACAGGATGAAATCATCCTCCTCAAGGAAGAGTAAACCTGTCTAGTGGACATCTACAATAAATAAACTCTATAATAAAAAGAAAAAAATTGTTGTCCAGGACAAAGAAAGAGCAGGTGTCTAATTGGAAGAAATCTCTCCTTAGCCTGAACAAGCAAATAAGAACATGAGTGAAATCCTTCAATGCAAACTTCGAGTCCAAACTGGCAACATCTACTAAAGACAATCATAAGGCTATATTCACATATGTCCATAATCTCAAGGGAAGCACCCAGATTTGCTCAGAACTGGTGGTCAAGGACACCACATACACAAACCCTGAAGTTATAGCCAATCTGCTGGCAGACAGGTTCAGTGAAAACTTCACTCCGCTGTCCCTCCCATCAGTAAAACAGGACATCCCCGGTATCTGACACTCTCCTCTTATCTCTAGGGAGCAAGTCATCACTGCCCTCTCAAAGGCAAAAAATGCAACCTCCATGGGAACCAATAATGTCCCAGACTGCATCTTGCATGAACTCAGGCAGGAACCTGCAGCACCTTTAGGCTCCCTATTCAACCAAAGCCTGAGTACTGACTTCATCACAGCCGAGGGGAAGACAGCTACTGTCATCCCTTAGCAGAAAGATGAAGCGTCCAAGAAATTATAGACATATCAGCCTAACTAGCCTGATCTGCAAGACCATGGAGTGGATTATCATGGACCTCATTATCAAGGACATTGGCAAACTCCAGACAATTGATCCCACACAGTTTGTTTTTGTCAAGGGGAGGTCATGCCTGTTAAATTTGTTAGACTTCTTTGAGACCATCACCAGAGCCATAGATGAGGGGAAGACAGTGCACACCACCTACCTTGACCTGGCCAAGGCCTTCAATACTATTCCTCACACAGGTATAATAGATAAACTCTCTCAACTAGGCATCAATCCATATGTTATTAGATGGGTAGCAAACTGGCTCACTGATAGAACCCACCTAGTCAAAATAAGGGAAGCCACCTCAAATAGCAGACCCATAACAAGTGTTGTACCCCAGGGATCAGTTTTGGGGCCTCTGCTGTTTGGGATATACTTCTCAGTGGTGCAGGCCAAATCTAGTGCACTATGGCTGACCACATTTGCAGATGACTGCAAGCTGGGTGCTGTCATCAATTCCTCTAGTGATGTAGGCATCCTCCAAAAGGGTCTCACCCAAATAAATGACTGGTGCCAGAAACCTGGCCTCAAACCGAATGCCCAAAAATGCATCATCATCCCTTTTGGGGAGAATGACATCTCCACAAATTATCACATTGATAATAAGGCACTAAGTATGCAATCAGTTGTGAGGGACTTGGGAAACCAGATCGATAGCAAACTGACTTTTGACCACCATATTGCCTCTGTTGTATGGAAAGCGTTTTACATGTCCCACCTCATTAGTAAGGATATCTCATCCAGGGACAAGGTGGTCATAACATCCCTGTAGTCTTCCCTTATAAGATTGATTATTGAATACAATGCCCCTTTTGGCATGTACCTCACAAAGCGCATGCAGCAGCTGGAGAGACCACAGAGATTCCTCACCCGGAGAATCCAGGGCCTCAAACATCTACCCTACACAGATAGGCTAAAAGCCCTGTCCCTCTACTCAGTCTCCTACAGACTCCTCAGAGGTGACCCCTGTCTGGAATACAAAGCAATCTTAGACCCCGCCCTGATGGGACTGCTGTATATCTGCAAGTCAAGCTCCACTAGAAGTAACCTGCATGCAAGACCTCAACCTGGTCTGTGACATCAACAGGACTTGGTGGGACAAATTTGTGTCCTGGAGCTCCCCTTTTGTGAAATAGACTCCCTCTCCATGTTAAGCAGAGTACGTCATTAAACCTCTTTAAGCATAACCCGGATAACTGGATGGGGAACAGAAAATACATCCCTGGGATTCTGTCTATGTCCCTGCTGCACAGTGGCATAGAATGCTGACTTGTTGGAACATGGGATAAATTCTTGGCTAGGCTTGTAAGGGCCTCGGGGCCAATAGCCTAGTAACTTCCTAGGATCCTATAATCCTATGATTAACACTTGCTGCTATGCAGTCAGTTAAGCAGCAGGTGTATTTCATAGATGCAGTGCTAACTGTCAGGCTTTAGCAATGCAGCTTGCATTTGTGCACTGTTTACCTAAGCACAAACATGTGTATCTCACATGTGTATGCACTTTCCTAACCATCGCTCAAACCTGATACTCTTTATGCTATGGAAATGTTGATATTATGCTGTATTACTGCTGTTTACTATATATTTGCTCTGTATGACATGAAATTACATTTGTAAAAATTACAAACTGAGGGCTCTATCTAACAATATGTCAGATATTTATAATGCAACCATCTGTTGCCACCCAACAAGCACTGAAAACCTGGTGTCTCAGTACTTTTTTCACACATATATCAACCACAGTACAAAATGTAATATCAGTTATTACATGCTATGCAATGCACATCGATTTGGTAACATGCAGAAATACAGCTATTGAGCCATAAGCCTAAAACACTTTTTTGCAAGGCTAGGGAAGGAATCAGCAGGTACCATATCTACAGGGACATAGGTCACCTTCAAAATACTTGACTCTACTCAATTTGTTTTTGTCAAAGCTACATCCTGCTTATTGAACCTTGTGGACTTCAGATACTGATCCCACAGACCTGGATGAGGGATAACAGGACATACCACCTATTTTGACTTACCCAAGGCCTTTGGCACTATCCCCCATTCATGTGTCATAGTGAAGATCTCCCATGTGGGAATTAAGCCACATAGTAGTAGTACAGGCATAGGCAACTGGCTCAGTGACAGCACACACACTCAAAATGGGGGACTGTACCTCCAACTGTAGCCAATTACCATTAGAGTACCACAAGGATCTGTACTGGGCCCTCAACTGTTTGCAAGCTACTTTCTTGAAGTGCAGGCAATGGTAAATGGCCTGTGGTCTACCAAGTGTGTAGATGACTGGTAACTGGACACACTACTATAGAGTCCCCCAATGACAGTAACATATTATGCAAGAGAATGCCACACACAAATAATTGGTGCCAAACCATACCTCTCAACTTTCCAGATTTTTTCAGAATGACCAGAATTTATTGCCTCATATTTTTGGTCTGCTTCTCATAAAATTGTGATTTTCTGGCAAATCACTAAGGACTTAAGTCAGAAAATAATGGCAGACATTTCAGTTTCAGACTTCATATCCTTCAGAAAATTAATGTGAATGCAAAACCTGTTAGTCTATCAGCTTTCTAGGTTTGTAAGAACAATATTTAAAAAGTGTCCATATTTTTAAGCCTTTGTCCCTCCATTATGTGTGGCTTTGTCCAGATTTCCTGCTGTAAGAGGTTGAGAGCTATGTGCCAAACTCACAAACTAAACCTTAAAGCATACAGTGGCTCATTCTCCCCTTTGACAGTGAAGTACCCCTGCTAATTATGAGATACATAACACTCCTCTAAGCTCAAACACAGTGTTGTGAGACTTGGGAGCACATGTTGATAGTAATCTACACTTTCATCATGATTTGTCCATAGCAGTGACATACCCATTCTGCACATCATACATATTGACATCATATCTAAGACCAGGGCGGTCATACCTCTGCTGTACTCTAACCTTATCAGACCACTAATTGAGTACAATGCTCTCTTTTGTCGTACATCACCAGACACCTGCATCAATTGGAGGAAACACAGGGTTGTGCCTGAGAGACTCCATGACTTCCAAACATGACACACGTGGAAAGACCTGTCAGTGTACTCAGTATCATGCAGGCTGCTGTCACCTGACCTATGCTTCCTCTACAGAGCAGTCTCAGACCCTATCCTACTGGAAATGCTGCACATATGCAAATCAAATAGAACAAAAATAACTTGGCCCAGGGTTCTCAACCTAGCCTGTGACATAAACAGAATATGCTGAGGAGACAGATGTATCCCCCAATGCCTCATTCTCCTTTGTGATAAGCTTCTATTTCATGTGAATCACTGCACCTCAATGACCCTGTTCAAGTGCAACTTTGACTACTGGTTGGGTAATTATAAAGTCACCTCTGAGGTGATAGCTATGTCCCTCATGGATAGGGTCAGTTGGTGATGCTCACAAAATTACTCTGATAACAATGACCATCCAACTATGCTCAATAAGGGTACTTGTGTTTATACACAGGTAGGCATCTAAACACCATATGGCTGTTAGGCTAGTAGCCTCCTATGTACATATGAAGCTACCAGCCTATGTAGGTCTCCCAACATTTTGTCTCCCACATGGCCTGCTGATCTCATCTACTATAAGTTGACTTGCAGTTGTGTAAAAGTCAGACTTGTGCTGTGGCACTTGCATAATGCACTGTGTTCTGTAGTCTGTATATTTAAAAAAGTAGGAGTTCCAATCTTTCTGCAGTCAACTGGGCATGTGTATCTGTGTCTAGACAAAAGAACAGAAGTGTGTATCCTATAGTTACCACTCCAGTTCCCTGGACTGACAGTATTTTGATGCCTACACATCCAGTTCATGCAGGTCTCCCAACTTCTTCACTACAACATGCACTGCTGATGTCATCCACTATAAGTTGACCTGCAGCAATGTAAAAGTCATAGTTGTGCTGTGGCATTTGCATAAAGTACTGAGTTCTGTAGTATGTGTCTTTAGGTAAGTAGGGGTTCTGTTCTCACTGCAGTAAACTGTGTGTGTGTGTGTGTGTGTGTGTGTGTGTGTGTGTGTGTGTGTGTGTGTGTGTGTGTGTGCGTGTGTGTGTGTGTGTGTGTGTGTATTGTTGCTGCTTAACATTACAGAGAGCATTTTACACCAGCGTGTGAGAAACTGTTATATTCTCTTCAACAGACACTGCTGATGTCATCAGCTATAAAGTGGTGTCTGAGACACTCCAAGTCAGACTTGAGTTGTGGTGCTTGCTTAAGTACTGTGCTCTGTAGCCTATGTACTTAGATAGGTAGGGGTTCTATTTTCTGCAGTCAACTGGGTATGTATGCGTTGTGTTTTTGCACTTGCTTGAGAGTAGAGAGTATTTTACAACAGTATGTGGAATATTGTTTTCACCATGTTCCTCTCAACAGACCCTGCTTATTTGCAGATATGCGTCAGGGCAGTGTCAGAGATATCCTATAATCTAGGCACAAGTCTCCTCATCCTTTCCAGTACAGATTTCAGGAACAGGGCTTTCAGTATATCCACGTACTTCATGGCATGGTTTGTAGGTCCTGTATTTTCTTGGTGTGAAACCCCCATGGTCTGTCCAGCTGCTGCAGGTGTCTGGTGAGGCACATTCAAAAAAAAGAATTATAATGTATTAGTGTTCAGATGCGGTTTGAGTACAGTGCTGTTACATCTGCCTCAGATCTGCATACAATGGCCTGACTTCTGATGTGTATGATGTAGCCTTTCCATACCATTGTGGACACTTGGTCGAAGTTCAGATTGCTGCCTATGTGCATTCCCAAATCTTGCACCACTCGTTTCAGCATGGGAGGAGTGTTGTCAATGGTGTATTTACTAGGAAATTCCATTTTGCATAAGTCACAAATCCTGACACATTCTATTTTCATTAGTAGACAGTGGGACTTTTGCACCAATCATTTGTGTGTTTTAGCCCCTCTTGTCCTACAGTTACATCATTGGTGGACTCAATGATTAAAACCAATATGCATTAATCAGAAAACTTGGTAAGCTACAGGTCATACTTTGTAGCCTGAATTGTTGAGAACTAGATTCCAAACAGTATAAGACCCATCACAGATCCTTGGGGTACACCATTGGAGACAGCTACACTAGTAGAGGTTGATTCACCAACTTTCACAGTATGTGGTCTGTCTTTGAGGTCATTGGTTAACCATCTAGTGATGCAAGTATTAATCCCCAGCTGGTAGAGTTTGTCAATGATACCTTAGTAGAGGGATTGTGTCCAAACCCTAGGACAGATCAAGACAGGCAGTGTGTACTATGTTCTCTTCATGCAGGTCTGTCACACAGGAACCATGGGCTGTGACAACATCACAGATTGCCTATAGCATGACTCAGAACATATGCCTACCTGACACAGTGTGATTCACACTTCAAAACACCCTCCAGATGGAGTATGCTTCCATAGAAGAATATACATCAACATGCACCCATCTGAGTGGGCTGGGCACAACTGATGCATGCACATATAGACACATTCTGACTCTCCTGATTTGTGAGGTAGACCAACATGTCACCACGGACCTTCTCTAAATGGACTATTAATATCCGTGCTGTGTGCAACAGATGTGTGTGAATTTTTGATCCTACTCCTATGTCTGCTACATCTGTCAGATGTCCTCAAAGAGCATCATCCTGGGAAATTTGAAAAGGACAAGGCACTCAACAGGGGTCCACACTGAGGTATTCACTCCACAATTACAGTTATGGCCATGAACACCTATATCACCAAGTGGGTAGAACAGTGAATCACATATGTGGCATCTAAATATGTAGATGTATGTCAAGTGACCTATATCTCATGTCCAGTGATCAAGTGTGTACATCAGGGCTGTCTGCTAGGTTCTTTCCTGTCCATAACTGAAATCAGAGGCATCAAGAATGACATACAAATCCTGTGTCCTAACAGCTGCGTGGAGGACTACAGATTGTGGACAATCATTGACTCCAGCTGTGATATTGGTATAATACAGACAGTATCAACACATATTAAAGACTGCTGCCACAACCATGACAACACATGAGATGAAAAAATGTGGGGATTTGTTTCATTATGCAAATCAATTCACAAACCAAGGATCCTGTAGATGTCACACCCTATCAGCAGACCAGTTATTATGTGGTCTGTGTCCTGGGATGTATGGTATGTGGAATGTCCACCAGCATGTGCCCACGGTGGTCAGTACTTCCTTGTTTGTAAAACAATCACTGAGTATGGACATGACATCCACATGACAGGCCATAATACCTTCACTGTTGACAGCCTTTACCACATCACTACCTGAGTACAATGCACCCTTCCTCATATCCCTCCATAAAGATCTTCTAATGATGTGTAACTGAAGTGTACCACCTTTGTCACTTTCAGCTTTCACATATCTATTTGTGCATGCCTAGGGATTAGTTTTGTTGCATAAACATTACTGTCTGATTGCACGGAACCCCCAGCAAAGTGAAATACCACATGCATGTGTAATATCTGTTATGGTGATGCAGTCATGATATACATAACTGTTTAACAACATTGATGACATGGTTTACATTGGTGACAGTGTGGATTGTTTTATATATATATATATATATATATATATATATATATATATAGATATATATATATATAGATATAGATATATATATATAGATATAGATATATATATATATATATATATCTGCCATGCACACCAGTCAACTGGCCTGTAGTGGTCATAATGTCACGTGTATCTCCTCACACCTCCTGCATATGTTAGTATCAGGACAGTGTGCTTGGTTACACTCATAGATTGTTGACATGTCATAATAGTGGTACAAATGCCTTGATGCAGAGCCAACTATGGTCAAAAAGAAACACATATGTTGTGTCAGAGACATAGGTATTACTAGTGGCATTACTCTGATATTGTCCATGATTGTATGTGATGTTTTTACTTTTGGCCATGAGCCTGGTTCTGTGTCATACTTGTTGGAAGCCTCTATTGACAATACAGGCATACTCAGTCAAATCAGTTTGAACAACTTCACAATATGCACCCAATGCCAATTGTACTTAACATTCATGATAAATGTACTCTTCATTGTTCTTGTCTGGATGCTTATATCACACAGACATCTTCTACTGTTATGTCACCTTGTGTGACAGTCACATCATATACATTTGTCACTGTGCAGTCCATACTGTACCATGTAGAAATGTGATTAGTGTTCCTGCTGCAACTGTCTTCCTTCTACATTTCCTTGTGTGAGGTACATTACAATTTTTCACCTGTCCACCTTCCCAGTGTTCATCCCTAAACTTCATCTGTGTGTCCCTATTCAATAAACACACTTCCCATGACTATTTCTTATAAATGGCTCTCCATTTACCCTTACAGATCATTGACACAACTTGTAAAAACTGCCTGAAATGGCATTACACAATACTCAGCACTATATACTCTGGCCTGTTCTGTGCCTGCAGCACGTACATTAATATATGAAAAACCCTGGTGGTCTGTGTGCCATTCCATGCAATCCCACTAGCGTAGAATGCTGGAGTGTACACATATACTGTCCAGTCCTGACCCCACAACATAATACATTAATATATGAAAAGCTCTGGTGGTCTGTGTGGCATTCCACACAATGCAGCTAGCCCAGTATACTGGAGTGTACACATACATTGTCCTGTCCTGTCCCTGTAACATAATACATTAATATATGAAAAATCCTGGTGGTCCGTGAGGCATTCCTTGCAATCCCACTAATCCAGTTTGCCATGCTATAACTGATTTCACCATCTGTGTTCCTTTACATGGTTTCCTGGCCACCAGAAACCCTTCTTGCTTATAGCTGAAGGTGAATCATGGCATGAATATTCATTAAGCACTGTTGATTACCATGCAAACATGTACACTCCATGTAAGCTTTGAGTAAAGACTACACAGAATTTATTGAATTCCAGGGAATGTTTTTCACTGTATTGTAGTTTCACAAAGTTAGATACACTTAGGCTGCACTGTGATCAATTTTACATATGTAATTCACAACACTTTGTGTCTTGATTAAAGGAAACACAATATTTCATTACAGAACCATGTTTCCCTGCTAAACAAAAGGAAGTGTTCTTTAAGGTATTGTCCTGATGTTGAGAGGTATTCAGAGGAGTTGAAATCTCATCCTTAATTTTGGAAGGAACCAAAATGGTATATTTAAGGATGAGAAGTGGGACATGTAGTATGTGTGTGTGTGTGTGTGTGTGTGTGTGTGTGTGTTGGGAGAAGTAATGTGATTATGCATGGAAGGGGATCATAACGGAGGATATAATGGATGAGTGCTGTATGAGAGCTCAGTAGTAGATGAATGAGTGTTTGGGAAAATAAATAGATGTAAATTAAAGAATAAAGACAGGTATCTCCTAAAGACAGGTATAAGGGGAAGGCATGCACTGTTCTATTTGTGAATAATATAATAGACTGTAATGCACCAGACCACAATCTGGTGGAACTTCCATAGGTCTGGGTGATAGCAGTGCTGATTTTTATAGCTGCTATAGGGAGTTCCTCAACATATTTCAGCCATATACTTACACTCCTGCTACAATGTCAGAAATGCTCTCAGTTAGTAAATGCGTCGTGTATCGTTCTACTTCAAGGCAGGGAAACCTTTGGGGTTTCCAATTAGCTATTCATTTATAACTTTGTTAAAGATGATGTTTAAATGTTTTCTATGATATGGTCAGCAAGGACAGAGAAGATTTTTACACAATTAGTCGGTGACTATGTGAAGTTATAAAAGGATATGCTAGATACAAGCTGTTAAGATCCTTTCTGTCATGAAAGAAGTATTATTCAAGACTTAGCAATAGCTACCTATTTAGATAAAGAAAAATTGTTCAGTTAGACAAACTTTTTTTTTCTTTTTGTTATGGAAAGTGTTTTGACATTACCATTTTACAGAAAGGACAACTTTCATAATTCAATTGTTTTCGAATAACCTTCTAACTATAACTAAGGAGCATATATTAGCTGCATTCACTAAAGCCAAGAACTTGGCCTCAATGGGCCCAGATAACATGGCAGAATGCCTCCTAAGCAGACTCAAATATGACTTATCAGGTCCACTGGAGTCAGTATTTAACTATAGTCTTAAAATATGGATGGAGGACTGTGACTGTCATCCACCTTCATAAGGGAGGACCTTCAACTGATCCTGGAAACTACAGACCCATTTGTCTGACTAGTCTGATTTCATCACCATGGAAAAAGATTATCACAAAAACTGCCAACAGGGGCACAGGAGACCTCCACACACTGGATCCGTCTCAGTTTGTCTTTGCAAAAGGAAGGTCATGCTTATTGAATCTGGTTGACTTCTTTGAAAAGGTCACTAAGGTAATGGATGAAGGGGAAAATATTACATACTGCCTACCTAGATCTGGCTAAAGCATCTGATATAACACCACACTTGGTTATTGTCAACAAACTTATGTAACTAGGTATAAACCCATTTATAGCACACTGAATAGCTAGCAGACTAACTGATAGGTTAGAATCAGTGAGAATACCTCCACAAAGAGACTTGTCAACAGTGAAGTATTCCATGACTCTGTGCAAGGCCCACTTCTGTTTGGCATCTACTGCTTGGATGTCAAAGTCCTCTGTCTAACCAAGTTCACAGATGATTGCAAACTGTAAGCAGTCATTTAATTCCCCCAAGATAATAAGACCCTTCTGGGAATGTCTAACACAGACAAATGTTTGGTGCCAACTACATGGCTTAAAACTCAATATCAGAAATGAATTATAGTGCCTTTTGGGAAGTCTGTCACCCCAGTTAAATATGTTACTCATAAAGCACCCATAAAAGTTGATTCACTCGTCAGTGATCTGGGAACTCATGGTGATAGTAACCTAGCCTTTGTACAGCATGTGTCCAAGGAAATAAGAAAATTCCCTGGACTTATAAGCAATGGTCTGGCATCTAGATCCAGAGAGATCTTCTTACTGCTTTACTTGGCCTTAATCAGATCCAGCATAGAGTATCATCCTCCTTTGGAATATACTAACCAGATACATACAGCAACTGGAATGTCCACAAATATTTCTTACAAAAAGAATACAGGGAGTAAACACAATGTCCTATGCTTATCACCTCAAAGCCCTGTCTCTTTAGTCAGTATCATACAGACTTCTGATAGGTGATCGTTGCCTGGCATACAAGCCATCCCTGAGCCCTGCTTTGATGAACCTTCTGCACAACTACAGAACAAACAGCATCAGAACTTCTAGACTAAAAGACCTACATTTTGCTTGCAAATTAAATAAGACATATTGGAGAGAAATATATGTTTCTTAGAGAATTTCCATTCTCTGTATCAAGCTCCCCATCCATATTTATAAGGTCATAGGTTCATAGGAGGTTAGTAAGCTACTGGCCCTAGGGCCTTTATGAACCTAACCATTTTATACCCTTGTTCCCTTTATGACCAAGTTGTATGGTCTATATTTGCAGCACGAGTCTGTGATCAGCCCTCACTGCCCTTATCCAAGAGAGACATAGGTGACACTCCCAGGGGAAATTTATGGTCACCCATCCAGTTTTCTATGCTATGCTTAAATAGGGTCATTGAGGAACTCTGTTTTACATGACTTGGGAATTTATTCCAGAGGGCTGGCAATCTCTGGGAGACATATATGTCTCTCCAGCATGTCCTGTTAATGTCACAGGCTAGGTTAAGATCCATAGACTAAGTGAATCTTGTCTCATTTGACTTACAGATGTACAGCATTTCCATTAGGACAGGGTCTGAGACTGCTCTCTAGGCCAGGCACAAGTTGTCTCAGCAGCCTATAAGATACAGAGTACAGTGACAGGGCCTTCAGTCTGTCCATGTAGGTCATGTGCGGAAGGCCCTCAATTTTCTTGTTGAGAAGCTGCTGCAGGTGTCTGGTGAGGTATATACAGAATGGAGCATTGAACTCTAGTAGTGGTCTGATGAGGGATGAGAACAGGAGAGTTATAACATCCTTAGCTCTGTATGCAATGCCATTACTTATGAGAAGTGCAACATAGAAGGCCTACCTTACTATTGTGGACTCATGGTGATCAAAGTTAAGGTTGCAGTCAATCTGTGTTCCCAAATCTCTCACCACATAGTTTGAGGTAAGGGGGTTACTGTTAATAGTGCAATTTGGAGGGACTTCCCCTGTGCTGAAAGGGATGATAGTACATTTGTTTGCATTTAGTTTAAGTCCATGGCTTTGGCACCAGTCATTTGTTGGTGCAAGCTTTTTTTGTAATATGTCAACACCATTGGGAGACTCAATGATACCACCCAGTTTGCAGTCATCTGCGAACTTGGTAAGCCACAGGCCATCTATTTTTACCTGGACATCTGAGAAATAGATTCAGAACAGAAGGGGGTCCAGCACAGATCCTTGTGGTACACCACTGGTAACTGGTCTGTTGGTAGAAGTGGAATCCCCAAGTTTGACTGTATGTGTTCTGTCGGTGAGCCAGTTGACTGTCCATCTAATGACATATGGGTTAATTCCCAGCTTTTTTAATTTCTCCAAGTCTTTTGGGTTTCTAATACCATGACGGGAAGGGACCCCATTCATAAGTCAAAGTATGATTACATTTCATGAAATTAGTATTGTTTTAATCTTTGATGTTAGCCAAAAGTGCTCTTCACAGCACCCACAATGTGCCCAGTAATGACTCCTTCTGCAATTCGTATGGAGTTACATGTATTGGTAACATATCCAAGTATGATTTTAAATTATTTTTTATAAGACCTGTTGCCCCTACTACTACAGGAACTGTCTTGGTATCCTTCTTCCAATTTGCCCTTGAGTCACTGGGTGTAGCAATTTAAATAATTAATGCTACTTTTGTCCTCTTTTCATGGACTACTATATCTGGTTTTCTCACATCTATTTTTTGAACTGTTTGCAGTGGGTGATTCCATGTGATATAAACTTCATCATTTTCTATGATGCTTTGTGCCTCGTGTCTCAAATGTTTTTCAGCCATGTCAGTACCATAATGTTTGCACAATCCTCAGTGCAACAGTCTTACCACATTATTATGCCTTTCAGTATACAAAACTTCTGAAATTAGTATATTACAACTAGCTAAAAGATGTGCAACTGTTTCCATTTCTGTTTTACAAAGTCTACATTTGTCCATTTCTCCCACATATTTAATGGACTTTGTAAACCAATGTGTACATAGTCCACTATCTTGGGACATCAATATTAACCTTTCATCTTTTGTTTTAAATTCACATCTCCTTAACCATTCCTGCATTCAATTCTGATCAAGATGAGGTTGTTCCAAGAGTTTACTATACTTGCAGCTATATTCATGAATTTTTCTACATTTCTTGCCTTCTCATCTGATCCTTCACCTTATATTCCTTCTTTTGTTTTTTTGGCACATTCAGTTGCTGCCTGATTTTTATCTACTTCTGGTTTGATTTCCATTCCCGCTTTTTCTCCTCATGTTTAAGAACTTTCACTACATCTGTGTCTTGTGAAGTCAACAGATATGTGTGCAGTAAACGATTACAGATCTATACATGTAATCAATTTTGAGGAGGCCCTTACCTCCTTTAAAACATGGGATATACAACCTTGCCATACACTGAGTTTTATAAATCATTTGATGAGCATGAAGCATCCTTCATGTTTTCTGTCTAACCTGTCCAACACATTTTGGAGCCAATCAATCACTCCAAAGCTCTAAGTTAAGACAGGAAGACCAAATTAGTTTATAGCTTGGACTTTATTCTTTGATGTCAATGCTGTTTCTAATATTAATTTAAGCCTTCTAAAATATTCCTTACTGAGTTTCATTCTCATTTGTTCATGTTTTATTGTCGATCCTTCATCAGTTCACAAATATTTATATACTCTGTCTTGCTCAAGTTCTTTTATATCACATTCCAGTTCCCAAACTGATGTTTTATTGGAGCTGCAGCTTTCCTGCTTTAAAGGTTGATTTTACACATTTATCAAGACCAAATGACATTCCCCCAGATTTACTATTCTTCCATGGAGGACTAGCTTAATCTTGCACAGAAGCGGCTGTTTAGGAGCAGAACGGCAGCGCACCATGCATATTAATGAAGGCACGCTACCTGAGCTCCTAATCTTACATGGAGCATGTATGAGTGCAGGGGGCTTGTCTGAGAGCAGAGCTCTCAGAATACACATGCCCCTGCAATGAAGAACAGCAGAAAGGCCAAAGAAATAAGCAAAAGTGGTCATAGGTGTACACATATCCCCAGCAACATTCCTCTACATGTACAACAGCAAGTAAATACAATTAAAATGAACAAACCCTTTTTTTTTATTAAAAATCTGATTAAAGCTAACCGTAGGTGTGCGGGTGTGCCTATTGCTTAGCTACAGTTAATGCAGCTTAAATGACTGAAGAGGATAACAAGGAAGATATATGCAAATAAAGCAGCATAGCAGTAGTATAGTGGGCAGAGCATTAGCCTTACGAGCAGGCATTCCCGGTTCCAGTCCCACTGCAGCACATTACATTTTCCATGGCAAATCACGTTATGACCAATATTTTTGTTGCATAATCCACTAAATAATATATATTTGTGAACTGGAGTACTGCATTAAATACACATGTGAGGTGTCAGTGTCATAATGTTGCAAAGTCCCCAGATAAGCACATGTGCCCAATACAGTATATGTACACAGGAATAATGGATACAAATGGAAGGTAAAATGTGTAATGAATGACAACTCCATACAGCTTCCAAATCCCCCACCTTCCCAAGAACCATGAGATATAACTGTCCAAATCAGTGTAATTGTAAGTGAGAGTAAGCACTAGTAAACAAGTGAGGGTAAACAATGCATGCACAGGTTAAGCAATTTTGAAGCTAACTCTCTGTAAGCATATGTAACCGGAGGTTAGCATTGCTTACCGTCATGCAAACCCACTTATAACTGCTCAAAAGTGCCTTAATCACTCTGTATCCAATGGCCCTTGTTCTGCCTAGCAACAAAATAAACAGCCTTGCAGATCTTGAATCCAGGACCCTATACACTATAGTCACAGTAGTTAACCACCAAGCCATCACAGCAATACAGAAGAATGACGTATCACCAAACAAGTCCTCACTATAATAAAATCAAACTGAACCTGTAAAAGGAATCAGTATACAGTCATACGTTCCATAACCCACTACATAACATAAATATGTGAACTGGAGTACAGCAGTAGGCCCAGAAGTGAGGTGTAATTGTAATAGAGTGTTGGAGTCCCCAATAAAATACAAGGACCCCATACAGTGCACGTTCACATGAATCATGGATACAAGGCAGATATATAAGATGTAATGAATAAGAAATCAATGCCAAAAAGAAAATATAATGCAAAGTCTAATGTAAGCAATGCTAAGCATTGCACAGGCCAACTTAGGAGGTGTAAGCAATGTGTAGGCCAGCTAACTCACTGTGCCCAGTGGTATACCCCTTTAAACAATGCCAACCTTAGGTAAGAAGGTTTGCCCATAGCTTAGCCTTTTCAAAACTGGCCAATCAATCTGGTAAAATGCGGGAAATTGGCCCTACTTAAACCCAACAGGCGGGAATACATCTCATAACCGGTTGTAGCTTCCCCTTGCAGGCACCATGTCAGGAAGGGGAGAGGGACTGTGCTTTCCCAGCGCAGCCCTGGTGCATCCAGGAGTCCAAAGTCATGGCAGGACTCCTTGTCATAGACCATGAGCAGAGACTGCTGCAGGTCCAGTACCATGGTTCACAATATAAGGCAGAAGCCTGGGACCTTCTCGCCTGTGACCTCACCAGTGCCACTGACATACCCCGAACTGGTGAGCAGGTCAGACATCACTATGCCGACCTAAAGCAGCATAAGGGGGACCTCTTGGAGCAGTGGATCCAAGAGGCTAGAATGACAGGGAATGTCCCAGCTGTGTGTAAGTATCACTCCGGTATGTGTGTAATAATAACCAGCTCATGTATATCATGGATAGGTATGGCTAAATATTCCTCTTATGTCCTCCACAGCTGCAAGTGAGCAGGCTGCGAACCAGGTGGCCCATGGAAGTCACCTGGAAAGGTTGCGATGTAAAGCAGGTCAGTAATACTCTTGCATGTACTGTCATAGGAAATAAATCTAAATGTATTAGTACATTAATTGCCTGTATAAAACCTGTATTATTTAAGGCAAGTATTGCATACACTGGAGAATATGGCAGGAAGAGTCTCATATAGTTTGTATATAAATAAAAGCGTAATAACCTGACAATAAAGGTCTAACTGCTGGACTGCATGTGTATACACTGGTATCATATGATAATGTAGATTTGCAATCACATAATAGTACTGTTGTATTAAGCACTGTTACCCACACTGTGCACCATAAATAGAATGTGTAGGAATGCCTGTATATGACTGCTGTAATCCCCAGAGGCCAATTAGTACAACTGAGAGACACATAGACAGAAAACAGGGAAAAGGCAGACAACAAAACCCGAATAGCACATGCAACTGAGATGTAAACTCTTGTATTTTTTGCACACACAGCCATGGTTCAAATCCTGGCAATGGGAGTAGTCTGCATAAAGAATCATACCCCACAAATGCACAGATATGTCCAGAATGTCCTGTAAAGTGGCCCATATCTGTTGCCTGTCAACCTGACCCCCTGGGAAAGCAGATGGATGATCCCAGATGTATAGGCAGCAAACAGGAAATACAACTGATTGACAAACATCTATGAGAACAAAGCTGGCACACTAGCAACTACCTAAAACCTTATGAGAGTAAGAAGCCACATATGTCCCATTTACACCCCCATGTTGCCAAGCTGTGGCCAGAATGTGTACAGTAACAGAGTGAGATGTATGTGCATAAAAGTAAGGTGGAATCTGGTACTGTGTATGGCAAGATTCAGGTAGTGTAACAAACATTTCTCCCACAGGTCTGTCAGATACCAACACTGTGCCCAGAAATACAAGAATGATATCCTGTACTGGTACTGTTTAATTTGGTATTGTATGGCATTGTGACTGATGCAGTTGCTCTGAATAATAGGGTATTACTCGTCACTGTCACCCACACTGCCCTACAAAATATAACTGTATAGGAAATCCTGCATAAGAGTGTTGTATTACAAGGTCAGAATGCAAAACCACATAAGAATTATAAGACAGAAAGCAGATAGGAGATATACAGCAATATCTATATAGCACACACAACTCTGATGGACAGTGTTTAAGTTGTAGCAGACACAGCCATGGTCTGAATCCTGCTGCATACAGAATCATACCCACAGCAGTACAGATAAGACCAGAATGTCCAGTACATTGGCCCATATCTGCTGCCTGTCACCCTGTCCCCCTGGGAAGTCTGTTGGATGATCCAAGATGTTTAGGCAGCAAACAGGGAATACAACTGATTGTCACACATCTATGATAACAAACCTGTCACTCTAGCAACACCCGGAACTGTTATGAGAGTAATAAGCCAAGTATGTCCTATCTACACCCCCATGTTGCCACACTGTGACCAGAGTGTGTACAGTAAGAGTGAAATGTATGTGCATAATACTAATGTGTAATCTGGAACTTTGTGTGGCAACATTCAGGTACGAACACTGTGCCAAGAAATAAAAACCTAGATACCCTGTACTGGTACTGTTTACTCTGGTATTGTATGGAATTGTGAGTGTTGCAGCTGCTCTGAATAATAAAGTATCACTGATCACTATCACCCACACTGTGCTACATAATATAAATTTGTAGGAAAGCATGTATATGTGAGGGGTAAGTCACTAAAGGTTGAAGAGGGCAATAGCCTAGATATGTCCCAGTACACCTGCATGTGGTCAAGACATGGCCAGAGTCTGTGCAGAAAGAGCTGGATAGCTATGTGCACAACATCAATTCAGAATCTGGGAGTATCTGTAGAAACAGTTAGTGTTAACAAGCATTCCCTCCACATTTATACCAGGTAAGAGGTGTATACTGCAGGTAACACCAGTTTATGTATAACGATGATGACAGCCAACTCACTGTCCAAAATAAGGCGATATATATACATGCAAGGTACAGATAACAGCACTGACTAGGAAAGTAATGTGGACTACCGGAATATACTAGTTGTTAATTGACATCTTTCTCCCCCCCGACATATCTCCAACAATAAACTACATACCCACCTCAACCGGTATGTAATAACTCCACTCTTCTGATTATGTCCTATTGGTTGATGTATATTTAAATTTGTTTCCATGCATGTGTTATATTGAATTATTCCAACATTGGTGGCATGGTGCCATCAATGTACCTGCATGCTGTTGTTATTACCACTGTAGTCCCATATATGCATGTGTTCCGTTTGCTATGCAACTGTTCCGTATCTGGTGTCTGGGTTAATGAGAATATCTATCCATGCTGTTATACCTAACCCTGGAATGTGTTGACTATTACTAACCCACATATGATGATAAAATCTAAACACTATAGCACGTTTGGGAAGGCCGGTCCCAGTGGACCCACCTGTCCCACCTCAGCTGGCCATGGCACTGGGGCACCAGCATGTCTAGGGCCAAACTCGGGACCTCCTCGTCCATTGGTCCTGCACCACCTTTGGGTGGAACCACCTCAGGAGATGGGGCTCATCCCCCCTTGGGAGTGGGCATAGACAGGAACCTGTCACCAGATCTGGGTCATGGTGCATAGCGAGCTCTGCAGGGAGGTCAGAGATTTGCTATGCCAGCTTGAGGGCTGTGTGTCACAATTAGAGGATCGGCCTGGCTCTGAGACTCAGCCCCCAGCACAGCCACCTTCAGGGCTGTGAGAGTGCAGTGGTGATTGCCCATGGGTGGGGATCTCAATCCCACTGTTTCCACTATGGGGCTCATGAGCTTCTGATTTCCTAACACTCCTCCCCATCAAAGTGTTTACCCCCACATGTGTCATATACCATACCTATATGCATCTCATTTGCCTTGTCTGTTAACCTACCCAACCTACTCCCCAAATATACGGACTATCCCTCCCCAACATCCCACACTCACCTGAAAAAAATAAAAGGGCAATCTGTTCCCAAAACAAATCTCGCCCATACATAGCTGTACATTTCGCACACGTGTCCATTTGACACATATAATCTGGTCTAACTGGCATCACAACTTATTTTTGTTGCCCTCACCCCTCTGTCAGGGGTTTGAGTGTCCAAATCTACCTCCAAATTTAGTGTATATGCACAGCTATTGCTGTAGAAGAAATGGGCAGCTACGGACCTTCCATACACCCTTCCTGCACATCCCTAGCTATTTTCCCTACTGTCTTTCCCTCTTTGTGCCCCTTTTTCACCACTTTCCTATCAATTTCTTTTCTTTTAAAGAAATTAGCATGGGGGTAAGTGGGAGTAAGCACTTTTAAGAAGCAGTAAGCAGTTTTAAGCCTGTTTGCGTGGGGGTAAGCAATTCCTACACAGGTTAAGCAATTTAGAAGCTAACTGAGTATAAGAAGCTGTAACCGGAAGTTAGCTGTGCTTACCTACGCACAAAACCGTGCAAACTCGCTTGCAACTGCTTAAAAGTGCCTTAATCACTCTGTATCCAATGGCCCTTGTTCTGCCCAGCAACAAAATAAACAGCCTCTGCAAAGCTCGAGCCCAGGACCCTGCACACCATAGCCAAAATGATTTACCACTAAGCCATGTCAGATATACATGACCCTCATGTTTTCACAAACATATCATCCAGCCAGTCATTCAACAGTACAGGGAATGTATTTTAACATGTAGATGTATATGTGTGTGTGTGTATATATATATATATATATATATATATATATATATATATATATATATATATATATATTAATATCTAAATAACTATAACATATCTATCTATATATGTAGATCTATATATATATATATATATATATATATATATATATATATATATATATATATATATACAGATATATATATATATATATATATATATATATATATATATATATATATATATATATATATATATATATATATATATAAATAAACATATATATACATATGCATAAATCTATAGATATATATGTCTACATCTCTATATATATATATATATATATATATATATATATATATATATATATATATATATATATATATATATATATACATATATATATATATATATATATATATATATATATATATATATATATATATATATATATATATATATATATATATATATATATATATATATATATATATATATATATATATATTTATATATATATATATATATATATATATATATATATATATATATATATATAGGTATATACGGACATACATCTGTAGATAAAAATGGAAACATAACAAAAACATATATGTCCACATGCACTGTTAATGGGGTTGAGAGGCCCCAAACAACATACGACTTGTACGAATAGGTATTCCTCCCCCCACAGCCAAACATGTCTGCCCTGCAATACACTACCAACTATTGCAGATCCCATAACCAGGACCTGACACTACATGGGCACAAGATGTTAACAGTACTCCATCCAGCCTGTATGATGTCAGGCTGGTATCAGTAACATATCATGCAGCACAGTCCGGCTCTTATAGGGAATGTACAATGTGGAAGCAATCAACACCCCTAGGATACATATACACAGACACATATATGCAGATACAGATATATATATATATATATATATATATATATATATATATACATATATATGTAACTACACATACACACGCAGAGATATGTATAGTAAGATACATATGTAGAAGGTGCACACAATATGGAACAGCCACCTTACCAACTGGACACTGTATGAGCCACCCATACAAATGACAATTGTTGCCTGCAACATATACCCACAGAGAGGTCAAAAGATATAACACAACACACAGGTTTGAATACATGGGAAAGCTTTATTTGGGTACTATTACAGTTGTATATGCCATGCCATATAGCTGTTTAGACACTGACATCCATATAAACAGAGTAATGCAACTGTGAAACAGTTATACTAATACAGTAGTCTGGAAAGGTTTACAAATGCTGCTGTTCAGGCCGAGGCCTTCAAGTAGTATAATAATAAAGACAGATTGGGCCACACGATACCAAACAATCAACAGTAAGTAATGCAAATGTATAGTTCAGCAGCCTCTAGCTACACCCTGTACACAATTCAGGGTGGGACATACATGTGATGTGGCCAGGTAAATGGGCAGATGGGTTTGGAGAGGTGGTTCTGCTGGGCAATAGTGCATATACATGCTATTGTATCACTGTTATAGAACATATGTTGGTAGTAATAGTCTACACAATCTCGGAACATGTTCAACAGCATGCATAGATATCCCCAATAACACAGAATGTCAGATGTACAGCAATCACAAAGCAGCCATACCACAGGCATATATGGAACCATAATGGCCCTGACAATGGCATGCAGGTGAATAGTCTGTAACAGGCCACCAATGATAGTGTCCACACAGGAAAAATGGCTACAAACACATAGCAGAAAATAAATTTGGTACAATACAATATCTGTCCCACTGGTAGGTGAGCTGTAGCCATACCTAATGAGTTGTGTGTGCAGTTTGTTGTTGCTGATATGGTGGGGGGGGTGACAGAGATGTGTATGAAGAACTGTGGTAACCTTGCTGTATGAGTTGCTCAGACCTGTTACCATCTTTATGTCTTTCAGCCAAGATGTCACATGCATGTCTCCCAACATATTCAGTGGCCAAAAATGAAGTGCTGATCACATATTTAATCCATCACTACCCTGTGCTGTTTGGCCGGGCCACCCATGACCAGCAGGAGTGGACTGCCCTGTGGAATTACCTATTCCACAGAGTCAATGATGTCAGACTGCACAACCGCAGTTATGAGCAGGTCCGGCATCATTGTACTGACCTGCTTTGCAATGCCCGTCGCTGTGCAGCTGCAGTCCAGGGGGAATCACCTCACCACAGGGGGGGGCATGCCATCCATCCCCCTAACATGTGTGGAGGATCTCCTAGCCAGCCTCGTGGCACCTGTCCGTCCGGCCAGCCATCACCTGCCAGACACCTTTGTGGAGGTGGGTGCCACCCACACAACAGCCGAGGAATGTGCAGACCACAGGCACATCAGTAGACCATTCTTGCATTACATCTGCATTGTTACAGGTAGAGCATGCATACCTGACATGTCATAGGTATATTGTGTTGCTGCATTGTAGTGATAAACAGATATCCATATGTGGTAGTATTGTGGGAACGTACCGTTGATGTATTGTAATACTGCACCCACCCTGTAGCACTGCAACAGGTGTGGCCACCAACATTGCATCTCTCACTCTCTTATGTAGGTCCCTCGGGGATACCACCAAGGTAGCAGCCTGTAGCCAGTAAGTATGGTTTATGTAGATGCTTGCCAACACACAGGGCATGTAATGGTGATGGTATATGCCATGCACACATCTAACACACCTTCCCAGAATGCATGCTGTACATGTGCACATATTGTTGCTGTGAAATGCACGGCATCACAGGGATGACCGTGATGGGGTATTGGAAGGGTATGTCAGACACCTGCATGATAACTAATATCCTGTCATTTTGGAATGTGTCCACAGGGAGTAACATAATGGTGGGAGACATGGCCTACAGTAGGGACATGTTTGGAACAACACCCATATACAGTGCAACACCAGTGTATATACCTGTAGGACAATGGCAATTGCTGCAGAGATACACTATGGCATAAGGCATTACAGTAGTCCACATTATCAGCTGGGACTAGGCTGTAACATATGGTGTTCAGTGTATGGGACAATGCAAAGTGACACACATGTGTAGGGCTTACTTGTCATGCATCTGCAAAACAGCTGAAGGAGGTGGGGGTGTCAGCATGACACACCAGTGCACTGCAGCAGGGATCCTAAGGATGTTAAGAATGTCAGTATCCGCATATAGTCAAGTTCAGGACCTGTGGCAGATGTAACCCTACCCCCACAGCAATAGTGATGGCAGTGTGCAAACACCAAGGGATGTGCACATGAGTAGACCTTGCAGTCATGCAGAGTAGGGGGACATGTGTGGGGTAGACTGAAGATACACTGGCAATTGCAGATGGCCACGCTGGTATACCCATGCCAGGAGTATTGACTTCTATAGTACACACAACAAGAGGTGCGCCAAACCGTCATAGTGCATGTATGCCCACACAGAATGTTTGCATCATGGTCAGCATCCACATAACTAACACATTCTGTAGACACTGCATGTGAAAGTACAGGACATATGTCACATATCGGGCACATGTACTGTTAAGATATGCAGTGATGCAATCCCAATGCAGATCACAGATGGGTGTGTCATATCAGGAAGGGTGTGTACACCCACCATAGCCATGGTATGCTCTGATGGTTGTTAGTGTAAGAGTATTGGATTGGTCATACATGGTTCGCTGATGTTGAGAGCTGTAAATCAGGCATCAGGCATTCACAAATAACATCTGTCCACATATCATCCTAGGTATGTGTTGCTGAAAAACATAGGGGCTGTGAGCATTACAGCTGACATAACTGACACAGTACTACACATTCCGCAATGGGCTCTACACCTGTGAGGTGTGGTATACAGTACAAGGCAGGGTGCAGAACAGGTGCACAGCAATACTGTGTACATGGGTGCAGTGGTATCCAGGGGAAGGGACATCACCTAGTGACACAGCATATGCCTCACACAAATATATACTGTTGCTAGCATGGATTGACTGTAGCTGAACTGCATGCTGTTGTGTACATTTCCTATGGGGAATGCACATCTACCAGCATATATAGCAGGCTCTACAGGCATGTCACAGCACAGAGTATGATACACCTGTGTGAAAGTGCATAACCACAACCACATATGAACACAGCCACAGCCACATATGGTAAGCTTGTGTAATATTACAGTATATGGACTATCTGTTCAACACCATCCTCATATGTGCCATTCACACACTAACCTTACATATACTGGGCCGCTACACAGTGTGGCCCGATGGCAGTCTGTGGTATGGGATATGTGTGTGTATGGCCCTACAAACATGTAAGCTGATAGGGTAACATACAGTGGAGCAGCATGTAACATCAGATAGAACAGGATGAAAAACAATGAAATCTACTACAGTCTGTACACAGGCCAAAGTACATATTAACAATAGACACACTGTCGACAATCACCATAAGTAAACAGACCTCAGTACTGTACACACAACCACAGAATGTCCAGGTTATGTCATAAAATATAACCCCTTCTATACATAACATGTGTAGCACTCTGATATCTCACTGGCTTGTTATTAGATATGATGTCACTAATTATGGTGTACAGCACATGTGCACCTCTTACTGCATGACATATGTGCAAAGGTTGACAGAGTTGTGGCTGGAGGCACATACACAGGGCCAGTATTGACATGTTGCTGCATTAACCTCATACATTTACTGTTGTAATGGTTTGTTGCAACATATGTCCTATGAGGGATATGAAGTCAGTAACTCTCACGGCTGTCACCATCTACAGACTGCAATCCTCACACTACCTTCTGCAGTTCACAGATAGGTGCTCTGTTGGTAACACATGAAACAAAAGGCACCACACACTGCCCAGTCTGCAGATGACCCTACAGATGGGGGTTTCCCCATAAACATAGCACTGACATGGCAGGTAATAAAACATGTAGTACAGCCATATCCACACACACCGTTAAACCAACATTACTCCAAATGCAGTATAGCAGCACTTACAGTCTGTAGTCAGGTCAGGCACGTCCCCTTCCTGTGTGTTGACCTGTTTCCACAGTGTATGTTGTTAGAGGTAAATCCCCAATCCATCTGAGATGCTGTTTGGCAAACAACAAATCAAGTTCCAGCTCACAGTGAATGCAAAGGCCCCACACCAACATGATGTTCCTAGATATTGGAGTGTGTTTCCATGCAATTGGCTATGGGAATGTTACCACAGCTGTTCCACATGCAATCAGCTAGAGGAGGGCTGCAATTCATGCAGAGGCCATCAGCTGATAATGAGCATCACATAAAATACACATGCTGCTGCCTAAGCAAAGCAGGTGTAAGTCTCAACATCCACCAGAGAGGGAGTGAGAGAGGCAGACAAAGGCAAAGGAAAGTCAGGGAGGGGTGGTAGAGTAAAACTTAAGCATGTTTGTGTCACACACCTACCAGTACAGGGTATCAAACCCCTGATGACTATGTAGTGCTATTACATGCCTATGCAGTTATTGGATGTGCCACATAGGTTACATGTTGAGAAGCCCTCAAAACATATATGTGATGGTGAGTGACATCTGCAACAGGGATATGGTAGCTATATGGTAGGTGTAGTACACATGCCTGTCTGCATGAACAGGTGCCAGCGTCAACACAGCCACACTCACATAGGGACGCACACACATTGACACACTTGGCAGGGCCAGGAATGCAACTCATCACTAGTGAGATTGCCACAACACATTACTATGCAGATATCACATGCACCACAGGGGTCATACGGAGGTTATATGGGCAAAGGGTATGTGGAGGTGTCTGACATCAGACAGCATGCTTCAGTATGCCAATGGGGGTTATAGTGAGTGTGAATGTGGTCATACGTATCATGCAACACACACACACAGACACATTGTGCCAGTACTGACATGCATAGGTGTATTGCTCCATGGATGTGTAGTGGTCAACTGTGCCAAATGGCTATACAAAGCTAGGTGATGGGTATACCTTGGCATCAGGCTACATGGCAATGGTCTGCATTGTGGCTCAGAGGTGTAGTGTCTGGATTTGCCCACACAGGTGGGTATTGTATTCACCATCCAGTCACCTTGGTGACTATTGCATGTGGCCAATGTTGTGCATTGCTTGCCATGTATCTGTTCCTTAGTGCATGACATGGATGGTGTCTGGGATGTGCACACCTCCCACATGCATGTACAGTGACATGTGGAACTGTACCTGGGTTGTCTGGCCCATGTTGTGTACACAGATTGTTATCATCAGATGTGCCAGTCCTGGCCTCATGTGGCGGGAGCTGTTAATGGATGGCAGGTTGACACTGCACCTACATTGATAGCATGATACTGGTATTTCCTGGTGTCAGTGGCATCTGTCCATACAGGTCATGATTTTCAGGCATGGTATGTCCTTTGTGGTTCACATTTGATGGCAGCATAGGTGTTGCAGGTGTCCAGTGGGGAACATGGGGAAGGTGCACTGTTGGCATGTACATGCCTATTGGACTGATAGATAGGGTGCCATGCCATCTGTAGCCCACTGCAATCACACCATCTGTAGCCCACTGAAATCACATCATGGTTACTTTTAGTGGCCAATATGCAGGGTGCTACCAACATAGCGGCTGTTGCCTAGGCAAGTGTGTGTGTGTGTGTTTAGGAAACATGGGTTGAGAGTGTTCTCTGGGTAATACTAGGGTTGCTCACTTTGTTCGCCTGGCCTTGATGTCACATGTAGGGGTATGGATTCGCACCCCAGCCTCTCAGCTATTTCACATCTGTTATCCTTGTACAATGGACATTGTGATATATACTAGGGCCACCGTATAAGAAATTAGTAAAATCCACTCCACATTGAGTCCAGTTGTTACACACTCACAGCCACCTCCACACATGATACGAATTACAAACACAGACACACACACACCTGTCATGTCAGAGATTAGAACTCTTACTTAACTAGTTTATTACATTACAGCACTATGCAGTTATAGGACGCACTATGTAGATTACTGGTGTACTCCTTCCCCAAAGGTATATTTCACAGTGAATGACATCAGCAGGATTGCCAATGTAGGGTATTTGAATTGTAGTGAATGTGACTAGCCTAAAATGCATTGCTCCCTACACAGACATAGAAACACACACAAAACATCCACAACTGCCATGTGTGGGAATAGAACCCCTACCAGAGTTTTATATCACATTACAGCATGAAGCTGTTATATGATGCACCACAGGGATTACTGGAATACTCTTTCTCCAATGGTGTATTTCAAAGTGAATGACATCAGCAGGATTGACAAAGTAGGGCATTTGAATTGTAGTGAGTGCGACTAACCTAAAATGCATTGCTCCCTACACAGACATAGAAACACACACAAAGCATTCATAACTGCCATGTGTGGGAATAGAACTCCTACCAGAGCTCTATATCATACTACAGCATAAAGCTGTTATAGGACGCACCATGGGGATAACTGAAGCACTCCTTCCCCAAAGGTATATTTCACAGTGAATGACATCATCAGGATTTCCAAAGTAGGGCATTTGAATTGTAATGAGTGTGACTAGCCTAAACAGCATTGCTCTCTACACAGACAGAGACACACACACACAGACACACAGTTGTTATGTCTGGGTTAGAATTCCTACCTAACTAGTTTATCACACTACAGCAGTACACAGTTATAGGACGTGCCACAGAGATTACTGGGCTACAACTTTCTCAAAGATGTATTTCAAAGTGGATGACATCAGCAGCCTTGCCAAAGTAGGGCATTTAATTTGTAGTACGTGTGACTAGCCTAAAAATCTTTGTTCTCTACAAAGACAGAGAAACACACACACACAGTTGGCATGTCTGAGATTAGAACTTCTACCTAACTAGTTTGTTACACTACAGTAGTACATAGTTATAGGATGTGCCATGAAGATTACTGGGCTACAATTTTCCCAAAGGTGTATTTCAAAGTGGATGACCTCAGCAGGCTTGTCATAGTAGGGCTATGGGTAGGGTAGTGTGTGCGCATGGGCCATAACCCATTCTTCAAGAGGTTGACACACCACATGCGGGTACACGCGGGGTTATATTCTACAGGTATGTGTATACAGCTGCTATATGACTACTTCCTTTTACAGTCATGTTGCACAGCTAGCACTTGCACCACATAGTCTGTAATGCTGACAGATACCGGTGGCTAATATCTACAGTAAGTGACATCTGAACCTCCTGTGGTTGTAGTCATTTGGCTGTGTGCTAGTTGGGGCAGGCCTCATAATGGATGGCTCCTTGTCACAGTCACTCTCTTCCACACATTTATGTATGTCTACTTTTGGCTTACTATAGTGTGTTGTCTTTGGATATATGTCTGTATTCGTATAAAGCGTGTGTGCAAAGCATGAGTGGTGCATACTGAGGAGTTTGGCTATGTGCTAGGTGGGGCAGGCCTCATAATGGATGGCTCCTTGTCACAGTCACTCTCTTCCACACATTTATGTATGTCTACTTTTGGCTTACTATAGTGTGTTGTCTTTGGATATATGTCTGTATTCGTATAAAGTGTGTGTGCAAAGCATGAGTGGTGCATACTGAGGAGTGTCTGCACTAACATCTGCAACTGCCAGATATGCCTTGTCTACTGTTGTTTGAAGACATGGGCTTCATTTGTTTAAGTGTGTGAGCATGCCCAGTATGACCATTCAGTATGTTGTTGTCTGACATTGCCTTCATTTCTCTTGAGCATGCCCAGTAAGCCCTTCTGTATTGAATGTGTGGATCAATTCCAGGTAGTTTGTACTCCAGTGCAGACCTTTGTGTTGTACACTTACAGGTAGAAAACTGTTTCTGTAGGGTATCCATTGATCATCTGTCAATATGGGGACAAAGTGTGCAGGAGATAGTGTGTACTGTAGGTGATTGTGTCTGTGCTGCTTCAGCTACATGGTACTGCTGTTAGCAGAGATATTCAGACATGTGTACTGTTATACACTGTGATGTTTTCTGTCCTCATGTACTGTCAGGTGGACATTCCTGCTCACAGTGATGTCTTGGGGGACAGTGGTGACTGCAGCTGTGTGCGGTATTGTGGGCAGATGCCTACATATTCATGGTAGGTTATGCCAGCTTGGAGAGAGAGCTGCAGACACTTACTGCTGGGTCTGTGCATCCAGTTCAGCACCTTGGTACAGTGCTGGCAAAGGATCCCATACTTGTACATCCATCAACATGACAGTATGGCCTTATATTGCTATGGCAATACCTCACAGCTGTACAGATTCACACAGGTTACCCAGAGGCAGAGGCCATAAGTCAGGACATTATCCCTATTGTGGTGTGCGGGCAGGTATGTAGCTACCCATTTATGTATTTACAGCCAGAGATAGTGTGTGCACACAGCTCGGACCTTCCACATTCCATGCTGCCCATGATCACCCCCCCCCCATTATTCTATCCTCTTCCTTACATTATTCATACATTTGCTGATACTTTCCCTAAGGTTATCACCCCATCACAGCTGTGTGTTGGTGTTGGTCCACAGTTCATGCAATGGGATATGGTGGACATGTTACTGTGGTTTGTCCACATGGCCTTACATATGGCTTATGTGGAGTGTGTTGTGTTGTTATTTGGGTCTCCATGACATAACATGCATTGGCAATACGTGTGAGACACAGGCCCTTGGCAGAAGCCTGTGGGCCATTAGGTGTTGATGCAGGCCAGATGTGGCAGGCCATTGCATTCTGTCAGTCCTACAGTCTCAGACTGCCATAGAGTATATTTCCCTGAGATGACAGGGTAGGTGTGCTAAGTGTTCATGCCAATACCTTCTATCAGTCTTGATCAGGTGGTGTGGAAGCTGGCAGGGTGCTACCTACAGCTAGCAACACACCTGCATGGGACACCTGCACTGCATGCTGCATTCTTTTGCTATTGCCATGTACAGGAGGGGTTATATTGTTCCCATTCCCCACAGCAGGGGTACAACCAGAGAGGTACGTTTGTGTGGTGTTTGCGTGAGCTGGGTGCATGTGTGCTATGGACACTACTTGCATATGACACACAAATATGCATTGGGCATTCCAGTTATGCTTGCATGTGCAGGTACATCAGCTTTTTCCCAATACATCAGTCCTACCTCCTTTGTGATCTGTGAGAGTTTGGGCAGACAACACCGGTATCCCCTACTACAGGACCAGATAATGTGATCCACACCTGCATGTACAATTCCAAGGGTGTGTCCATTTCACAGTGACGCAATATATACTGTATGTCTGGGGTACTTTTCCCTGTGTACTGCTTGTATATGTAGACCAACAGCCATGTCATATCAGTCTTTCAGATGGTGACACATATTACCACCATACATTTACAATGGCTTACTGCTAGCATGTGTTATACTGGTGGGTATTGTCTTTGGCACTGCAGTTGTGAGGATTTGTCCCTGTCATCATCAGTAGTGGGCAATGGCAGCCAGGTCTTACCTCAACATGCATACATACTGACCACACTCACACAATATGAAGCACACACCAACCTAACACACACATACCTGCATATTGTGCAGATGCTACAACCTATCCTGCTACCTTGGCCATTTCTGTGCATCTGTGCTCCATTGGTATTATACCTACACATACATGTTACTACGTTTCTACATAGGGTTGTGGGGGGGGCACACCTGACTGTTATGACGTGTGTACATCGGATGGAGGGGGGCACATCAGACCATTACTACATTTCTAAATAGGTTTGGGGGTCACACCTGACTGTTACTACATTTCTAAGTAGGGTTGGGGAGAGCACACCTGACTGTTTCTACATTCCTATACAGGATTGTGGGAGGGGAGCACACCTGACTGTTACTACATTTCTACGTTGGGTCGAGGGAAGGGGCACACCTGACTGTTCCTACATTTCTGCATAAGATTTTGGGGGGACAGACCTGACTGTTTCTACATTTCTACATAGGATTGGGGGGGGCACACCTGACTTTTTCGACATTTCTTCACAGGATTGGGGGGCACACCTAACTGTTTCTACATTTCTACACAGGATTGGGGGGCACACCTGACTGTTTTTACATTTCTACGTAGGATGTGGGGCACACCTGACACTTGTACACATTTGCTATGACTGTACTGGTATGTCAGGCACTCCATTTCATTCTGTATTCTAACTTATCATGCTGACTAGAGGCATATCAGTGTACTACAGTTCTTAGCTTTGATTGACCTACATATTAGTTTCTGACTTCCTACCCTTCAGAACTAACATCCCAGTGCCTGACCTGCTGTAGTCTGTCTGTGTAGGCCTGAGGGGGGAGGTTACCCATAGGCATCATTCAGAGGCCATAGCACAGCCTTTGTTTGTGTTTGTCTACACCTGTTCTGCTGGCTGAGACTGTTGTTGGGTATGTGAACCTCCCTGACTGGCATGTGTGAGTCATATGGACACACATGTGGCCCGGCATATTTCTTGCAGTGGGTTTTGTCATCCTGTGTAGTACTGGCTACTATGGTGACACCAGTCTTTCTTACAGATCTCATGGTGCCACTATAGGTATCTACTTATCTGCTGGCATACAATTCAGCCACCCAATTCACTTCCATGCTCACATCCATACCATAGATACAGGTAACAACACATTCTACCCCATTCAGCAATTGGTAGATTGAGTGACTTACCTTGTGGGTGTCCCAGTATAGAGGGTGGTGCTACAGGGCTGCCTATATCGGATGCACATAGTACACTCCCTACACATGGTTGAGCACAGGTAGTGTCATGTTTGGCATCCCTTTTACTGTAAGTGAGAGTCAGAGAGAGGTGTTATTCCCTGGGTCCCTCCTGTGTCAGTGTATGTGCTATGTATTGCCTCTTTGCCAAGGCCAGGGCATACTGGGCATGCCTCCTTCTGCCTACTGGGGCAGGCTCAGTTTGTTCCTCCTCTGAGTCGCTCTGTGCCTGTGCAGGCCTTGGCAATGGTGGGGGGGTGCTGTGTGGGTCTGCCCCTTGCTGTTCTTGCTGCAGCTGTTTTTGTAGGGTCATATTGTGTAGCATGGCACATACGATGACAATTTGGGTACATGTAGCTAGTGAGTACTGCAAGGCTCCACCGGATGTGTCCAGGCACTGGAATCGTGACTTGAGCATCCCAAACACATGCTCTATTATAATTCTCATCTGTGCGTGTGCCTCATTATGAAGTTCTTGTTTGGGTGTGCGTGCATTTTTTTCTTTTTCAAAATATTTTATTAAGTTTTCCAAGAAAAGTAAAAGACAACAAATGACAAACAGTATTCTCATTCTAAGACAAATTATTAAAAAACGAGGTAAAACCTAAAAACTATTTACAATATACACATAGGCCTGAAGCAAAACTGCTTTGATGCATATGTGCATGCAGTCTATAGCACCCACTACCTCAGGGTATTCTGCTATTTGGTGGAACAGTTGCGTATTGCTGGCCAATGCCTCATGGGTGTAGGGGAAATATACATGCTCACCGGCATGTGTTGACATGGCATCCATGAACTGGTGGAGTACCTTGGATGCTGATGCCTGTGAGATCCCCATCATATCCCCAGTTGGCCTTTGGAAGGTACCTGTAGCTAGTATTCTTAGGCCTACACATACCTTGGTATCCACTGGGATGGGTTCCCCTCTTTTAGTTCTGTGTGTCAGGCATGGCCGGCACAGCTCAACAATTTGCTGTAGGAGGTCCCTGTCCACCCTATAGCAATCCACTGTCTCCAGCTCATGTAGCCCCTGGTAGGTTACCCTGGGTCTGTATACTCTTCTCCGTCTCCTCACTGTGGGTTGGTCAACAGCATTCACATCCTCACCACCCTCAGCCTCTTCCACAAGTTGTATGATAGCTATTGTAGCCCCTATCATTTTCTTGTTTTGTTTGTTAAAACTTCCCCACTTGTATACACCAGTGGTGTAGTGTATGGGAAAAAACAGAGAGGAAGGTGTTTGCATAGTTTATAGTAGTGTTCTGGGCTGGTCTGGTCTGCTGCCTGTGTAATTGGCTGATTCTGATATATTTCACCTGCCAGCTATGCTAGTTCACCTAGATTACCTTCCTACTGCTGTTTTCCCTTCCCATTGCCTTCCTGTTTAAGCCCGGGGGTGCACAGCACAAACACAGTGCTCAAGTGTGCACAGAGCTGCTATTTCCTGGTTTACTTTTTTTTCCTTTAAAACACCTGCTTAGGCAATGTAAAGAGTGCTTGGCAGCCTCAGACACACAGACTTGCCTAGCTGTGCTAAGCTAGGAGCAAACCTGAGCCACAGGGCTCCAATCCACTTACAGTATGCCTGACACCCCCCCCACCATGATGTCAGCTAACTCCTAGGCTTGCACCAAGCTATACCTGCTCCTACACTGTTTGGAGCTGACTAGCATGCAGGGGAAATCTGGGATTCACTATCAATCCCTTCATTTGCATAGGATTGAGTGCTAATGCATAGTTACATGTCTCACACTGAGCCTCCCCCCCATAGCAACTGCTATTCACTAGCCATGTTGTCTTCTGCCTGCCATTGACTATAATGGCAGAATAATGATTTTAGTTAGAAGGCTTATTTTGGGTTTATTTTCTTATTTTCCCCCGATCCCGTTTGCGAGCTACTGCCCTACGCTTAAATAGCCGAGATCGACTAAAAAAATAAAAGTTGATTTTTTTTCAACTGTTTTCCATGCCACTGGTCTTAGACTTGGCCATTGGCATGCTTTCTAAATGATATCCACCCTTTATTTGGAGCTGTCACGGCTCTGTTTTGGAATTTGCAGAAATGTACTCTGTTACTGGCGGAGTACATTTCTGCAGATTACACTTGTCCTGCACGTCTGGTTTCCAGCTTCCTGGATTGCAAATTTACCTCATTTGCATGGACTTCTCCTCCAAATGGTGTAATTTGCATACAGAGGCTGAGTCTGTGCAGGAATAGTGCAGGAGCACTTGTGCACACCCCTACTTCCTGGATCGCACAACAGACATATTGCCTGCTGGAGCTCCTGCACTAATACTACACACTGTGCAAGGCTAGCAGAATCTGGGGGATTCTTATATCATCTGACAAAGTTTTAACCACTTGCAGTTGTGCTTTCATTTCCTCATCTGATAAACTATACATTTTTTAAATTATCCACAAGAAGAAGGTAAGAGGTCTTTACACTTTGTTGTATTCTAGGAGCCACATTATAGCCATGGCCTAATGTGTTAAGTAGACAACTTAATGGGTTATGGGCAAGACAGAATAGCAGTGGTGAAAGGGAGTCACCCTGAAATATCCTCCCTTTGAATTGTAATCCATGGAATAATAATTTGTCCTTTATCATGGCTTAATTGCAAAGTGGTCTGCCACTGTTTCATGGTCACTGTAATGTAATCGATCAGTGTAGGATGTACCTTATACATTTTTAAGCACTCTTTTATCCATTAATGTGAGATACTGTCAAATTCTTATTTGTACTCAATCCATGCCATACTTAGGTTCTTCCCCTTTTTACATTTCTCCATTATGACTTTAACAATAAATGATCCTTTGTTACATATTACTTTCTTTAATTAGCCCTTTGTTCTATTGCCATGATTGAGTTTTCTTCTAAATGACTATATACTCTGTCAGCATCAATTCCCATGTATAGTTTATACATTGTCAGAAGGCAAGTTATTGGTCTATAATTTTTTGGATAACTTACAGATTCATTCTTAAGTAGGAGCATTGTCTTTCCTGTTTTTAACAAGGCTGGTATCTGTATGCATAAAAATAGTTCTTACTCATGGCTAAATCTTCATACAAAGATGTTAATACTTTTATCCAGAAGTTAGGTACTGCATCTGGGCGTGGGGTTTTCCAATTTAATCTGGCCATTACTTCATCCCATTTCATATCCTGTACATTTGAACTTCTTATTCTCTCTTTTACTTCTTCTATCCATTTAGCATCTTTGTTATGTTCCACTGGATCTTCATAGATATTTCTCAAAAATGTATCTATTTCTTCTTTTTTTGGTGGTCTTTCAATTCCTTTTGCCTTCTTTCCCAATTCTCTATATATCTTCTTGGGGTCATCAACAAATTGCTTATTTTGTAGTTTTCCTTTATATTTTATCTGCATAACTTTTAAGTTTTTTCTGCCTATGCTGAGATTTTTAGTTTGTTATTTGCAACAATGCATGGTAGATCCTGATCTGTTCTGATACTGTGTGTTACTGTTATCGCATCTATCTTTCTGAGTTTTTTATTGATCTGTTCCCTCTTCTATACTCTTCTAACAGTGACACTTTTGTCTTAATTGTTTTATTGTTCTCTCTATTTGATACTTCCATGATGGCATTTACTTTCTTTCCCTTACTGCCCTGTGTTTTTGTGGTAGAATTTTATCTGTTATTAATTTATCTGCAGAGTAATATATCATCCTGTTTACTCCAGTTTTATTGCATGAATCTCTATGGACAGTCCTAATTATTGTGCTCATTTGTTTTATCAAACTTCTAACTTTTGGCATTTTAGTGACCTTCTGCAGTCTATATCCTTCATTGATCTTAATATATCTATCTATCTCTATTAAATCAAACAACTCTTCTCTTAGGTCATTTTCTGCTAAACTGAGGGCACATTTTTTGTTCTCCATTTCCTGCAGGCATTCTATGGAAAGTTCTATAGCATCTTCCTGTGGCACATGCTCTTCAATTTCATCCTATGTCATCCATTGCTCTGTCATATGGGAACTCACTGGCCTATCCCTCCTCAACATTGACTGTGCCAGATTTGCCACAGTTTCCTGTTCCTTCCCTTGCTGTCAAGCTTCAAGTGAAAGTTTATTCTGGTTTCCTGTGGAAGGCTCCAAAATATCTTCATATGGCTAATGACCAATTGCTTCCCATTCCACTGGTTTCTCCTTAATTTTAAAGCCCATTACTCTATCCTGCTGTTGTGTTTTAATAATCTCAGTTTCCATTTCTTTAAATTCTCCATCACTAATCTTCTTTTCTGCTTTTCTTCCTTGTCTTCTTATTTTCTGCATTGTAAAATTTTTCATGTCTGGATTCATTTGCCTATATTTCTCTTCAAATATCTTTGGTGCTGCTATTTTTTTTTATTTATTAGTTTTCTTGTATTTATTAGTTTTGCTTTCTCCTTTGCATAAATATTACACATATTTGTAAATTCCTGCATACACTGTTGGAAACTCCCAGTATTCTGGCTAGTGTGATTCTCAAACAAAATGGAAATATATTGCTGATTGATAAGTATATTTCTTGGCATTTTAACATTTCAGAGGGCTGCTGTAGTGCAACAATAGCATTGCCTCACAGCAAGAGGTTCTACCGTTCAATTCTTGGTTGGAGCACCTTCTGTGTAGAGTCTGCATGTCCTCCCCGCGGTCGAGTGGTGTTCGAAAGACATGCGTGAATGGGCATGCCTTCTTTGAAGGTTGGGCATCAGGCTGGCAACTCGGCACTGTAAAAATCTACTGCCAATCATTAGCGGACTGGAGTTCCACTGTGGCGACCCCTAACAGGGAAAAGCCGAAAGAAGAAGAGTTCTGCATTGTCTCAATTTTGCCTGACTGAATTATGTTATATATTTTCTGGCATTGTTTTATGTTTCTCATCTGTTCTGAAACTACTTACCCCCTATTTCTGAGGTGGAGTTTATAAAACTGGTCTAACAACTTTTGTGTTATTTGATTGCTTCAAGGCTTGCTGATTTAAAAACTGTTTCTGTTTGTAAGTTTTTGCATTCACTGTTGGAAAATCTTGGTGTTCTGGCTGGTGTGATTCTCAAACAATCTGGAAAGATATCATTGATTGATAAGTATATTTCTTGGCATTTTAGAACTTTCAGAGTTCTGCATTGTCTTAATTTTGCCTAAGTGAATTGTTGTTTGCCTGACTGAATTATTTTATATATTTTCTGGCATTGTTTTATGTTTTTCATCTGTCCTGAAACTGCTTACCCCCTATTTCTGAAGTGGAGGTTATGGAACTGGTCTAACAGCTTTTGTGTTATTTGATTGCTTCAAGGCTTGCTGATTTAAAAATAGTTTTTGTTTGTAAATTCTTGCATACACTGTTGGAAACTCCTTGTGTTCTGGCTGGTGTGATTCTCAAACAATCTGGAAATATATTGCTGATTGATAAGTATATTTCTTGGTGTTTTAACCTTTCAGAGTTCTGCATTGTTTTAATTTTGCATAACTGAATTGTTGTTTGCCTGACTGAATTATTTTATATATTTTCTGGCATTGTTTTATGTTTCTCATCTGTCCTGAAACTATCCCCCCCTCCCTCCCACCCTATTCTTGTAGAGTTGTTATAGTTGGTGGCATTGCAGTTGCCCACCCTTACTGTAAATTTGATCTGGGACACCCCTTCCAGTCTGGTGTTCACTCTTCTTAATACAGAGAGAACATTTGAGAAGGCCAACCCACTTAGGTTCTTAACCTCTGCTCCTCCTTCCTCTCTCCTTGTACTTTACTAAAAAAAATAAAAAATAAATAAATAAAAGTGCACTTTATTTTGCTTTTGCCTCTTCTTAAAAGTATTTAATTGTATTTATTATGCTGCATTTATTATTGCTTGGTAGTAGCCTGATTAAATTGTAACTGTTATTCTAAGCCTTTGGTTTACGCACTTGGGCTTCAGACCAGTGTTTTTACATTAAGAAGGTTTGTGGTCTGCACTGTTGTGGCAGGGCAGGTAGCTTACAGCCTTCTAAATTGGGAATTACTGATTGAAGGCTCAGTGTCTGTTATTCTAAAAGTGTATTAGTTCTGGTTTAAGCACTTGAGCTTCAGGCCAGTTATTTTACATTAAGAAGGTTTGTGGTCTGCACTTTTGTGGGAGGAGATGTTAGATTCTGCCCTTCTGAGCTGGGAATTTCTGGTTAAAGGATTATTGTGCCTGCTTATTTGAGCTGTTTCTTTCTGAAATTGGTGCACCTTGTTTGCTGTAGCATAGACTAGATTCAGTTATGCTGAATCTAACTTTGTTTGTATAACTTGAGCACTAATCCAGTCCATCTTTCTTGGAGAAGGTTCTCCTGCACCCTAGTGGCAGGTGTGTGCAGTTAGAACTTGTCTGATTGAAAACTGCAGGAACAAGGCTCAGTTTTGAGTTTTTTACTGGTTAATTGGGTAATTTGTTTAAATCAGTTTGCTCGTTTTCTATTGTTATATAAAAATGCATTTTATTCATCTGTATTTGTGCTTCCTCCTACATTATTGCATTTATTCTGCTGCATTTATTACTGCTTGTTAGTAGCCTGATTAAATTGTAACTGTTATTCTAAGCAATCGGGCTTCAGACCAGTTGTTTTACATTAAGAAGGTTTGTGGTCTGCACTGTTGTGGCAGGACAGGTAGCTTACATCCTTCTAATTTGGGAATTGCTGATTGAAGGCTTAGTGTCTGTTATTCTAAGAGTGTATTAGTTCTGGTTTAAGCACTTGGGCTTTGGGCCACTTATTTTACATTAAGAAGGTGTGGTCTGCACTCTTGTGGGAGGATAGGGTAAATTCTGCCCTTCTGAGCTGGGAGTTTCTGGTTTAAGGCTTATTATGCCTGCTTATTTGAACTGTTTCTTTCTGAAATTGGTACGCCTTGTTTGCTGTAGCATAGACTAAATTCAGAATTGCTGAATCTAGCTTTGTTGTATAACTTCAGCACTAATCCAGAACATCTTTTTTTGGAGAAGGTTCCTCTGCACCCTAGTGGCAGCAGTGTGCAGTTAGAACTTGTCTGATTGAAGACTGCTGGAATGGAGATCAGTTTTTAGCTTTTTATTGGTTAATTTGTTTAAATCAGTTTGCTCATTTGCTATTGTTATATTAAAAAAAAAATAATAAACTTTATGCATCGCCGCTTAGCTAGGGTTAAACTATTCCTGGCGCCATAAAGTCTGCTCTTCAAATTTTCCCTTAGAACTAGCCAGTATTTTAGTTTTAGCACTCAAATATGTTTCTTTGAGCTCAGCACTTGTTCCATACTTGTTGTAAGCACTAAATAAGCTACAAATTACTGCAGCACTCAACTTTCCTCACTTGTTTAGAGGAAAACAGTGTTTAATACTTAATAACTAAGCACCTATCCAGGCATGTCTAAGGATCATCTTCCTGTGTTTTCTCCTGTCTACCTGATGAATATGGGCATCTTGGGGCAATGCAGTAGTTGTCTCATGTACACAGATAACCCTCTCCTCCTACCACCCAACACTACAACCTGTGAGGGATGCACTTATATAGCCAAACTGGAAGCAAAGCTCTCTTCACTCAAGACTAGAATAGACAGTCAAGAGGAGAAGGTAAACACTTGCACCACACCACACTCCATATAGTCCCTCAAAACCTACACCACCAAAACACACACATAGCAACACAAAATACACACCTACATTCATGGAGGCACTCAATAAAAATCTGTTCAAGCAACAGAGACCTCCAAAGCAAAACTGCATGCAACCTCCACCCCCCCCCAATATAACCCAAATGACACATAGCAGACAAACTCAGTGTGCCACTCAACCACAGCCCATAAGGCATAACAATGTACCCAACACTCTAGTCATAGGTGACTCTATAGTCAGGCACACTGATGTTCCACTTACCAGGCTAAACAAGGTGAAAGTTGCTGTCAGCTGCCTGTCGGGTGCCAGGATCCACCACATAATGCACCCACTCAGGTCATTCTACAACAAATACAAATATGACTCTGTCATTGTCCATGTTGGAGTGAATGACCTGAGATGTACCTCCCTGGACTACATGAAAAGAGACATGGAAGAGCTCTCTGATCTTGTAGCCCAGGCAGGTATGACCCTAGCCCTGAGTAGCATCCTGCCATCACCCAGAATGATACCACAGTAGAAGGACAAAATGATTAACTTCAACAATTGACTAAGCTTCTGGTGTCATTCTAAGGGGATCCAGTATCTGTCTCCCTGGGATGACATGATCGACAGACCACAATGCTTTACCAGAGATGGCCTGCGCCTATTGCCCTTGGGATTCTGGATACTGGCTAAGGCTCTTGCCACCCCTATAGTGCCTATTTTAGGCAAAGTTCAATGGACAAAACCACCACCGTAACAGGTACAAGCATGCAAAATCTGAAGGTAATGCTACTCAGTGCTAGAAGTCTAAACCGCAAAATGCATTCACTCAAGGCACTCCTTAAAATGGAGAACATCAACATCTGTGCAGTGACAGAGACCTGGTTCAAGGCTCCAGAGAGCACACCTGCATTACTAGCTATAATTTATGCCACACCTTTCGGCCACCTAACCTGAACCGAAACACTAAAGGTGGAGGCATGTCCATATTCATTAAGGATATCCATACCTCCAGACTAGTTGCTCAACATAATGCATCTGAGATTATCCAAGTGCAACTAACTCTGGGCAAAACCACAATCCAAATTGCAACTTGCTACAGATTCCCCCACTATGCCCCAGGATTCCCACTCCTTATTTCTTGATACACAGGAAAATATTAGGGACCAACCCAACACCCTAATAATGGGTGATTTCAACTGCCCCGGAAAACTACTCATGTACCAACTCTTTTGCTCAACATTTTCTGGAATTCATAAATTCCAACACCTTGGATCAACTTATCCACACCCCCACCAGGGGCCGCAATATCCTAGACCTGGTCATTACCAACATGGGAGACCAGTGTTCCACACCAGAGGTCAATTCCTTGTTGGTCAGATCCAAACACAAGCTAATCAGCCCAGACATCCACATCCTGCCCCCAATTCCCAATAGGGAAACCACCGTAAAAAAAAATCTCCAAAGCCAACTTCATGCTTCTTAAGACAGAAGTGGAAAACTTCACGACACCCATGCAGATGGACAATAGAGGTACGACTGCTGAATCCTGCACAAATGCACTTTATAAGCACTTACATGAGTGCATGGATCGTGCTATCCCTAACAGAACCAAGATGATATCCTCCAAAAAAAAGGAAGCCAATCTGGTGGTCCCCTGCCATAAACAAACTCTACAACAGAAGAAAGAAACTTTTGCAAAAAAAAAGAGTAAAATCCCATGACTGGAAGAACTCCCTGGTCAGCCTCAGTAAGAAGCTGAGATCCCTCATAAAATCCCCCAAAGCTAGTTATGAAAACAAAATTGCCAATGATTGTAAAGGCAACCACAAAGCATTCTAGAGCTATGTCAACAATCTCAATGGCAACACTCAGATCTGCTCTGAGTTACAGCAAAATGGCACTAAATATACAGAAACAACTGATATTGCCAACATCCTGGCAGATAGGTTCAGTGCTAACTTTACACCCCCTCACCCCCTAAAGGGACCATCTCTATACCAGAAGAATGCAAAGTTCCTGTAATCATGGCTGCACAGGTACAAACCATCTTCTCCAAAGCCAAGAACACAGCATCCATGGGACCTGACAACATCCCAGGCTACGATCTACATGAACTACAGAATGAACTGGCACCCCACCTAAGCACCATGTTCAATCATAGACTCACCTCAGGCTTTGTGCCTACTGAATGGTGCAGAGCAATGGTTATCCCACTCCACAAAGGGGGAGCCACCACAGACCCCGGGAACTACCGCCCCATTAGCCTAATGAGCCTAGTCTGCAAGGCCATGGAATGTATCATCATGGAACTTATAAACAAAGACATTGGTAATCTCCAAACTTTGGACCCCACCCAGTTCAGGTCTGTAAAAGGCAGATCATGTCTCCTAAACCTGATTGACTTCTTTGACGTAGTCACAAAAGCCATAGACGAGTATAAGGTGGTTCACACAGCCTATCTAGATCTCGCCAAGGCTTTTGACACCATTCCCCACTCTGGAATTATAGATAAACTCACTAAACTAGGTATAAATCCCTATGTCACAAGATGGGTTGCCAACTGGCTCATTGACAGAACCCACACTGAAAGTAGCAGACTCCAAATCTGACTTCAGACCAGTGACAAGTGGAGTACCACAGGGTTCAGTCCTGGGTCCTCTCCTGTTTGGTATCTAGTTTTCTGAAGTACAGGCTAACACAGAAGGTGTTTGGCTAATGAAGTTCGCAGATGACTGCAAACTAGGAGCCATAATTGAAACTCCTAATGATGTGGACATCCTACAAATGGGTCTCACTGAGACAGATGCCTGGTGTCAAAACCTTGGCCTCAAGCTCAATGCCAAAAAGTGCATTGTCATCTCCTTTGGTAAAAACTCTGTACCCATGAGCTAACACATAAGTGGTAGCCTACTTAACACCGAAAGTGTGATAAGAGACCTTGGGACACAGGTGGACAGTAGTCTCTTCTTTGATAATCAGATAGCCACAGTAGTCAGGAAATCCTTCTACATGGCACACCTCATCACAAAAGGTTTCTCATCCAGGAAAAAAGAGGTCATTGTTCCCCTCTACTCATCACTCATTAAACCCATTATAGAGTACAATGCTGCTTTTGGTATGTACCTTCCAAGACATCTACAACAACTGAAAGGCTGCAGAAATACCTCACAAAGAGGATTACTGGCCTCAAACAGATGCCCTATGCAGACCGTCTCAAAAAACTCCAGCTTTACTCCATTGCATATTGCCTACGCAGAGGCAATCTCTGCCTAACATACAAAGCTATGTCAAACCCAGAGCTGTTGGACATACTCCACTTAAAGAAATCCCAATCCCTTTGAGCTACACGCTCTAGGGACCTAAACCTTGTCACCACAATAAACAGAACATGCTGGAGGGATAGATTCCTGTCCTAGAGACTTCCCATACTCTGGAACAAACTACCTATCTATGTCAAGCAAAGCTCCTCACTAGCACTCTTCAAGAAAAATCTTAATTATTGGATGGGAAATAGGAAATTCACCCCGGGGATCACCTCTGTGGCTCTGCTCGACAGGGGCACAGGAAAATAATTTCTTGGGTGGCTAAAGCCAGGGTATGTTTTTGGCTAGGCTTGTATAGCCTAGTACTTAACTATGAACCTATGAACCTATGAAATCTCTTTTTCTTTCCCATGTGTATATTTCTTCTTCAGCTGTCTCCTGACTTTCCTGTTTCTCCTTACTTTGGGGACTAGTTTCCTCATGCTGTGACGTAACCTGTAATAGACCTTCTACATCAAACCCTTCAGTTCGCAGGCATTCCATAAATCCCACTTTACTAATCTTTTTTTCTACATTTCCTCTTTGTGATGTTATTTATTTATTTATTTATTTGTGTGAAATTTTCCATATCTGGATGCCTTTGCCTGTATTTCTCTTTGAATATCTTTGATGGAGCTGCCTTTTTGTATTGATTAATTTGGCTTTTGACTTTGCATAAATATTGCACCACATCAAGCCTCTTTCTTTCCCATGTCCATATTTATTTTTTATAGCTTTCAAAAATCTCTAGATTTTGTTGTTTATATTTTCACACTTCCTCAAATGCTTCATTTTCCAAACAGATCAAAGTTTCTTGGTCTATATGTTTTCCACAAGTCTGTTGTATTAATTAACACAATTTTTTATTTGAAGCTTCTGGCAGTTTATCCTGTGAAAATATTTTCTTTCTTCTAATTTCTCTCCTAATCTTTTTTGTATATCTTGTGTCTGGAAATTCTGGGCTTTTTAAAAAATAGTAACAATACATAATTTCTTTCTTATGCTCAATAGTCCACTCTTTCATCTTTATGGCTCTTCTTTGGCCTATTAGTTTTTGTGTTTTTTGTAGATTGCCACCTCCTTCTATAACAGGGGGCCATCTTCTCCCTGTGCCTGGCCTGGCCCCATTACAGGAATGTTTCCATATTTTGAGGATTCTACACAGTCATTTTTTCCAGTCCTGGCACCAGTGTGCATAACAGGATTAGGCACTTTTTTATCCTGGGTCTTGTGCACTCAGCTGTCTTTTTTATTTTTAACCTACTTCTGTCATGTTATATGCTATATAAAATACAGTATATATATCATAGTCATCTTATTGAGATTTTGTGAAAAACAGGGTCCACGTCATGAAGGTACTCACCAAGACCTGAGGATGAACTCAATTTCAACAATACTACTCTCCTTTGCTTGCTGACTTATCTCTCCATTGAGACCCTGAGACCAGCTAGGAGAGTTTCTCATTGATGCCTGAGATGAAGATTGTGTCAAAAGCCTTGGCTAAGTCAAGATAGGCTGTATGTACTGTTTTGCCTTCATCCAGGGCTTTGGTGGCATTGTCAAAGAAGTCCATCAAGTTTAATAAGCATGATTTACCTTTAACAAAGCCAAATTGGGTCGGTTCAAGAGTTTGAAGATCATCTAAGTCTTTGTTGATAATGTCCATGATGATTCTCTACATGGCCTTGCAGATAAGGCTGGTTAGGCTTATGGGTCCATAGTTCCAGGGTCAGTTGATGGACCTCCTCTGTGCAAGCAAATCACTGTTGCTGTTTTCCACTCTGCTGGGACAAAGCTAGTACTTAGACTGTGGTTGAAGAGAGTTCAAATGGTTCTGTTAGGTCCTGTTTTAGACCATTTATTAGGCAGCCTGTTATCCAGTCCCATAGAGGCTGTGTTTTGGCCATAGAGGGTATGGTTATGACCTGCTCTTTGGAGATGCTAGGTAGAAAACTGGTGACAAGTATGCTTTGTGATATGTCTGGTGGAGACACTGGGGTGAAGTTTGTGCCAAATTTGTCTGCTAGCAGGTTGTCAATCTCCTCAGGGTTAGTATGAGTGGTACCATCCACTACGAGTTTGGCACAAAGCTGAGGCTTCCCTTTTAGGTTTCTGGCATACCTAAAGAATGCCTTCTGATTATCCTTAGCTATGGATGCTAGTTTACCTTCATAATTGGCTTTAGAGGAGTTTACAAGATGCCTAATGTTGTTGTTCAAGATGTGGAGGGTGTCCTTCCACTGCTGAGTTAGTTCCCTCCTGTTCTTAGACATTAGTTTCTTCGTCATGTTGTATAAATTATTTATGTTTGATGTCCAGAAGGGTGGCTTGCATTTTTTTTTTTTTTTGAGAGGACCTTGTTTTGATCTGTTCAGGTAAAGCCAAGTCTATACATTTGTATAGGTGTTTATAAATGTCTCCTATACAGAGGTGTACACAGGGCATTTGTGTACACCTCTGTATAGGAGTCATTGTTGATAGTGGTAGCAGGGAGATTGAAACAATTTATGACATCAGTTAGGAGGTTATAGTTTGCTTTGGAGAAAGACATCACTTAATTCCTCTTGTTGTATAACTTATTTATGTCTGATGTCTACCAAGGTGGCTTTTTTTTTTTTTTTTTTTTGTGAGGACCTTGTTTAGATCTGTTGAGGTACAGCCAAGTCTATACATTTGTATAGGTGTTTATGTGTATATACAGGGTATTTGTGTACACCTCTGTATAGGAATCATTGCTGATACTGGCAGCAGGGGTTTAACTATTTATGCCATCACATAGGAGGTTGTAGTTTGCTTTGGAGAAATCTTTCATCCTTTTTGCTCTTGGGGTGGTGTCAGGTAAGATTGTTACTTTGAACGAGACTGATTTATGATTAGATCTTACTAGGGAGGGCAATACACATGGGGATAGTGCAGCAACCCCATATGATGGGGAGTACTAGGTATTGGACATTCAAGCCCCTTGTATGGGTGCAGACTATCTCTTCCAAAGCATTTGTATTAACAAAGTACAGGAACCTTAGGGCGAGCGTACTTGTGCTCACATATGACTCCCAGTTGATGGAAGGGTAGTTTAAATCAACCATGACCAATGTGTTTGGCTGTATAGTGAGTAACTCAAGTCGGTACAGGTAGGCAGAGTGGTTCTCGTTGTTCATAGTGGGGAAACTGTAGCTAACAATGATATGGAAGAGGGTTTTACCTACAGTTAGTTGGACTTAAAGTAGCTCTAGTGAGTCATGCTATTTAAACAGTCTTGAGGTGTATTTGACATTAATGAAGATTGATACACCTCCGCCTTTGTTTTTTTCATTCTCATTTTGAGGTCTGAACTTGTGGAAGGCATTGTAGCCTTGCATGGCTGGAGTACTGTCTCCTACCTTGAAACATGTCTCTGTGACAGCACAGACATCAACATCTTCCAAGGTGAGCAGTGATTCCAGTTGCTGCAGTTTCCAGTTTAGACTTCTAGCATTAAGCAGCATGACTTTGAGTTTGCCTCTAGTGGATTTTTTACATCAGGAATTCTGTTGTTATGATATTGGCTAAAAAAAGACACTATGGGGAGGCAGGTATTTTTGCCAGTAACCAAAAGTCAAGAGGCAATAGGTGAAGACCATCTTTGGCAAAGCAGCATGGTCTGTCAACAATATCTTCCCAGGCTGACAGATACTGGATCCCCCTGGATTAAAACCAGAAGCTAATCCAATTGTTGTCAATCACATTTTGTTTATATTGAGGCATCATCCTGGGTGAATGTAGAATGCTGCTAAGGGCTAGGACATAGCTGCCTGGGACTCATAATCTTAGAGCTCTGTCATGTCTCTCAGTGAGGTATGTCTCAAGTCATTCACTCTAACATGGAGTATGATAGAGTCATAATGGTATTTATTAAGAGACTTGAGTGCATGCGTGATCTGACAGATCCTGGCAACTGACAGGTAGCTGACCTTGACATTCTCCTTGTCCAGCCTGGTGTGGGGTATATCAATGTGTCTCACTATGGAGTTGCCTATGACCAAGACATTTGGTTTCTGGGTGTTTTGCCTCAGGGGCTTATTGGCACTGTTGTTTGTATTATTATGTGTAGTGAATTCTGCTGGGTCTGCTGTGTGTGGAGTAGGTTTGCACTTGAGAGGTTTCTGATCTTTAGGTAGGCTTCTAGTGAGTACCTCCACATACGTGTGTTTATGGGTTGTGAGTTTGTTTTGTGCAAGAGATGAAGTGTATATGCTGACAACCTGTTTGATATTTGGTTTGTTGTTACGTGAGAGAAATGATTCCAGATTTATAATATAGATACATCTCTCACATTTTGTATTTGTTTGATTCTCATTTTGAAAGTAAAGTCACCATAACTTGACTCATAGAACAGCAAATCATAAAATATTGAATCACCAGAACAGGATTTACCATTCTTGCAGTAATTATTTTTTAAGTAAATGGGAGATGACAAAATGTATTCACTAATTCTTATGTCAACCTACCTCAGCAAACCTTTATATGTGCATGTGTTTATGTTGGTATGTATATATACGTGTGTGTGTGTGTGTGTGTGTGTGTGTGTGTGTGTGTGTGTGTGTGTGTGTGTGTGTGTGTGTGTGTGTGTGTGTGCGTGTGCGTGTGTGTGTGTGTGTGTGTGTGTGTATGTATGTATGTACACTTGCTGAATAAATGTACATACCTTCAAATAAAAGTTTGTATAAACATACATTCATGTTTGATTCTTGCTGTTTTTGCTCTTTTATTATTATAACATCCTACTTGTAAGCTGATGTTCTTATTAAAATTTTAAATAGTTCCCACATGGTTCTTGTTTACTGAGCCTCTACCTACAGCATGTTAAATTCAATTAGTAATACCATTCTTTCAACTGGTCTGCAGTTAGTTATGGTCTTACTAACAGATACTGAAAAAGTAACAGATCTGGCAGTTTTGGTTCCAGTATCATTTGTCACTATTTTTGCTTGATGAATAACCAAAACCCCCAAAACTATCAAGTAGGGGAAACTATTTTGGTCCCTCAATCAAACTGTGAATTTTATCTTCAAACCAAACATTCACTTCACAGACTTGACATTCACTACTTTTTATTATGCTGTTGATTATAGAAAGCAACATTAAATCTGCTCTGTTCTTTTCACACTGGAATAATTTGTACTCTCTTTTAAAAAGTAGAAAAAGACTTTAATAGTCAGAGCAATTAACACTCAACTATAGCTTGGCTCAGTTATAAGTAAACCTAACAATGAACGGCAAAAAGGCATCTGTGACAATACAAAAAAAAAAAACAATTGCACAAATCACACCAAAATGTTGCATGGCATGATATTTGCATTTTGTTTTTGTTATATATAAATCTGAGACCTGAATAACATCAAAGTTGCATCAACATTTGGAACTCATAAAAATGGAATGGCTGTCAGTGCCAAATGATTGCATAAAGAAAGATTAATAGTGTTTGAAGTCTTTGAAGTCCAGAAGAATTTTCAAGGCAAATATGATTTCATGCATTAAAAAGAAAAACAGTCACACTAAAAACATTTCCATACTAGTTAATCAACTCATCAAAGATTACACATCCAATGCAGACTATTTTAACTTTTTTCTAAAATTATAATCCTATATCTACAAGCAACTACATTCTTTTTAGCAGTAATTCTTGACAAATTCTCTCTTTGCCTGCCCTATCGAATCTGAAATAGATTGTGGCAATAAATGAGGTTTATGGACTCCTTTAGAGACTCCACTCCGAAGGAAAACCTAGTGTTGGTATATTACAGCCAGAGTCCTGAAGGCTCATACCAGGATTCATAGATGTTTATCTCAATGTTCAGCATGAATTAGCACAGACAGTGGCAGTGCAAAAGTTGGAGGGGTGATCGTGTGATACAGATAATGTGGCAGTGCACAGGGAAAAACAGAGTGGCATGCAAATAATTATAACATGCCTTGTACAGTCCTTACACTAAGGACAGAATTCAGTACAGTAGTGCCCAAACTGCTGTAATAATATGGAGCACTATCACACCCAAGTAGCATTAGCCTGCTCATTCTTGCATGCCCCCTGTGCTAAAGAAGCATGTGCCCACTATGCTTATTCATGGAGCCTGTTAAACTCACAGCACCAATGCTGTTGTCACTATGCTGTGCTATGGTAAATATCAGTTGACATCATAACATGTCCCCTCGTGGACTTGGCTCTCATTTTTTTTTCTCAAGTGGACCTGTCAAGTAGACATGGCCTGCAGACATGATAGGCACAGTATGTCACCTGCTTGGTTTGAGACAGAAAGAGAGAGAGAGAGAGAGAGAAAGCGAGAGATACAGAGACTCAACAGGATGTTCTTAGATCTCTTCAAAAGTGACTTTTAGAATCAGCTGCTGGGCCACTAAGATGAATATATTAAGTGTACGTCTGTTACCAGCTAACCAGTATAGAGAGTGAAGTCAATGGTATTGACCCTTCTGGTGAGCAACCCAGGCACAGAAATAGTGACATGCACTGATGGTACCCTGAAATGCTTTTCCAGTGGCAGGCAGAGATTAGGAAGAGTTTTCTAACTATTTACTGTAAACATTTTTTTTATCCTTTGTTGACTTGGTTGCTGTCACTAAGCTACTAGCCTCAATTTAGGGGATTCCCAAAGTGATATTTATAATACTAGGGGAAATTTGGATAGGACTTCGAGGAACTTCCCCTACTCTATTTGATAGGTGCTGTGGGATCTTTTACATCCACCTTAGCTATCAATAAGTCAAGCGGATATAACCTCAGTTAAATGTTTCTTGTGAAGAATGACAAACTCAGGAGTGTGGCACTCTTTAATTCTGCACTGTAGTGTCAGGAAATTAATCACCTAGTGTGGGAATAAAAATCACAGGCTTCTAGTCTTTCAGCACCAAAAGCGTGTGTGCTACCTGTTGCTCACTGTCTTTTTGCTGGCTCAGCTGTTTATAAATTTTCTCCTACTTTCTTTTACTGCAGCCAGTGAAAGAGAACTGAATAGGGGAACCCTGCCTCAGGAAGGCTGAATGCTTGTTCTAATGATGGAGTACATATACAATGTATATTATTGCAATGTACAATTGTGACTGAATTTGTAACTTGTATGCACAATAATGTATTCTTTTTTTTTCTTTCATACTTTCTCACCCTTATACAGGTCCATCTATGGTAGGGGCAGATGATTTGCAGTGATAGGCACCGGGGCTTGATCCAGCTTACACATTTAGTTCTGATTCTCCAGTGGTCACCAGGTCTGCCTTTCAGGAGGTGAACAGATGGTACCCTGCTAAAGGCAACCCGGTGGGTTTGCTGGTAGTGTTTGTAGCTGCTTCTCAGTAGTTCTGGCATGCAAATCTACCCTGCATTATACTCTGCGCAGGTGTTTCTCTCCCTTATGTGTCACTTTCTATACCTTATATGTAGTCTTACCTTCCCCTATACCAGGTGTCTTCCATCTGCTGTAGTGTTGGCCCCATCTTGTGTCCGTACCACACCAGTCTGTCTATATCCGCATGTTAAGTTTGTCTGCCCCTGACAACTTCCCTAGTCTCTCGTTCATCTGATACACGTTCCTAGTTACCTTCCACACCTTTCCTTCCCTCCCCATATCCCTTTTCCCCTGCTCATTATTCCTTGTGTGTTTTCCTCTAGTTGCTGTCTCCTTTTTTCACCTCTGATATATTCCCCCTACCTCCCCTTTTAAGTACTAGAATACATTGGTACTGTGCTATGCTGGATGTCTTTGGCCTGCTCACAGTTTCTGAGATCCAGTTATGAGCTGCTCTATTGCATACATACAGTACATGAGCATGTATACCCTGCTGAATGTTTCTTGTCTTGTTGAACACATGAATTGTACTAGTGTGCCCCACTCGCAGGTATTCCTTAATGTTACTGCTACCTGTAATATGACTGCTTTAACTTATGATGAAGCCCTTTTCTTAGGGTACTGGTGGTGTAATGATCCTTTTCATGGCTAAACAGTTCAGGACTAAGTTACACTATGCAACCCTTGAACTATACTTGCTGCACTGTTGCTCAGCAAATGTTTCTGAATCCGCCATTACTTTATATTTTATTCTTCGCATTATACTTTGACTGCATCACAGTGTTTTTTTTATTTATGAACTTGTTTGTCTTTTTATTTTTTAATTGCTTACTTATTCATTCATTCAATTATTCATTCAGTTATTCATTTATTTTTGTGTTGCTTTTGTTTTGTGTCTGAAACTGGAACAGATGACTCAACTTCAGGATATCAATCAATTAAACAAATAAACAGACAATAAAACAAATTTACTGTTTCTGAATAGTCCATTTTCAGTGGCCTAAATTAACACTGTTTTGTGTCATAATCACAAAGTGTAAAAATAGTGTAGCCATATATCAAATTAAGTTGCTTGTTATGATTGGGTATATTCACGCCTGGTGCAGTTTTGAAATGATGGTGAAGCCTTCATGATTAAACTTCAAAGAAGAAGAATATTAAAAAAAAATCTTAACTCAGTCCATAATATGCATTAATTTGTATTTGAGTTATTCAATCATTTCACTGTAGTATTCTGCATCAAAACAGAAAGTAACAGCTATTCCATATTATCTCCTAATGCAAAACTGAAATGCTTCTGTTTTTAAGTAAACTCTGTTGAATGCACATTTCATTGGCAGAGTTTGTTGCCTAGTTTCATCAAAATCACTTCTTGTCAATTGCAGAATATTTCAGACATTGGAACTTTAACTGTTCGTTTTTGTGTGTGGAATGTAATAGCTGTTACAATAAGTTGTTTTTTCAGTAATGCTGAAATTGTCAGATATACCAAGTGGGAGTGAGTTAGGATTACATAGTGGCTAGGGAAGGGGACAGTGTGTGTGTGTGTGTGTGTGTGTGTGTGTGTGTGTGTGTGTGTGTGTGTGTGTGTGTGTGTGTGTGTGTGTGTATGTGTGCGTGTGTGTGCATGTGTCTGTGTGTGTGTGTGTGTGTGTGTGTGTGTGTGTGTGTGTGTGTGTGTGTGTGTGTGTGTGAGTGCGCATTTTGGGGGTGTGTGTCAGTGTCTCCTGGTTAGGGTTAGAGTAGGGATATAGTAGGCATTTAGTGTTCTGTATATATACTGCTGTTAGTGTGTATGAAATGTATGAGTGTGTGAGTTTATTGTGCAGTTTGCACTGACAGGAACAGGGATTTTGATAAGGTAATACATTTGGCTAGGCTTAGCAGGATTGTCAGGTTGGGTTAGGGTTAGCACACATGAGTAAGATGGTACAGAGGGACAAAAACAACTGTAGTCTCTAACCAGAAATGGTACTCTCATTACTGTTCTTCATTTCTGTTTAATTATAATAATTTACATAGTGGTAGCTGATAAGGCTTATTAAACTTTATTGGACTTGGCTGTTACTGTTTCTGATGTAATTCTTTTAAATTAATTTACCAAGTAATGTAGTAACATAACATTTTTCACTGGCTCAATAGATAGCACACTGGGTTTGTCTACTGGATGATCAAATTATTTTGGGTTCTATTCCCATCAGGGGCAGCTTGTGCTATAGGACTGCAGAACTGCAGCCCCCCCCCCTCAGCTGTGGAAAAGGAAAAAAAAAACAAATTGGTGAGTTTTGGAATGTTTCTGAACTTCTGCGCATGCGCACTTGGCAATTGCGGAACTCTGAGGGGATCCAGACTGCTGCAACAGCAGTGTGGAGTAGGAAGAAGGCATCTTGGTACTCTGATGCACAGAATTCTATGCAGTGATGGCAGCATAGAATGGAAGAGATCCGGACTGCAACATCCACAGGCTGGAGCCTGCTCTCGTGGGGAAGGAGGATGTGCTTATGCGAGACTTGGGAGAAGGACATATTATTGAAGCTGCTGCAGTTACTGGACTTGAAGCTTAGAAAGGTGTTATTGGCTGCTGCAGACAAGGGACACCACATCAGGTACTAGTGAGGGTGTGTGCATGTCTAGAAAGAACTCAGATGGTGATGGCTCAGGCTTGAACCCTGTACCTTGGGTGCAGGTAGCAAGAGCCTGAATTCCCTACCCACCACCATCTGTGAAAATTTTGCAGATGTTTGCCTCATATTTTTGTTCTGTTCTGTTGCTCATAAAATCTGTGGATTTTTAATTCAATGCATAGTTGATGGTGCAGTGGTAGCATTGTTGCCTCATGGCTAGAGGCTCTTTGGTTTGATTCCTGGCTGGGGTTCCCTCTGTTTGGAGTCTGCATGTCCTCCCTGTGTTTGTGTGGGTTTCCTCTGGGTGCTCTGGTGTCCTCCTATGTTAAAAAGGCATGTGTCTGGAGTGTTTCTCCCTGGGCCTTTGCTGAAAATTAGCTTTTGTTCCAAGTCAGACTTTCCTAGTTAACAAATGTTAAATAAATAATAATGACAGGCATTTCAATTTCAGACTTCATATTCTTCAGAAAGTACATGGTAACACAAAACCTATTATTCTAGCAATTTTCTAAGTTTAGAAGATGAATATTTGAAATTTGTCTCTATTTTTGGGTCTGTATTGCCCCATTATTAGCTTCTTCCATGTTTATTTGTGCTAAGGTTGAGAGCTATGTTGAGAACTGAATTCAATGAATATGTTTGGGGGCTGTATTTCCCCATTACTGGCTTTGTCCACGTGTTTTGTGCTAAGAGGTTGACAGTTATATGGTGAGAACTGAATTCACTGAATAGGTTTGGGGGCTGTATTCCCTCATTATTGGCTTTGTTCAGGTGTTTTGTGCTAAGAGGTTGACAGCTATGGTGAGAAATGAATTCACTAAATGGTAGCCATTTAAGTTTCAGTCTTCCTCTCTTTCACAAAACAGCTGATTTGACATAGTGCTATGTCACTCTGACTGTTTTGAACAGGGCACTGGGTTCAAGTCTTGGCAGTGAAATGTATGGTAGTGGTGCAGCATTTTATTCTAGCAACTTTCCAAGATTATACAAGCAATGTTTAAATTATGTCCCTGGTGTTTGGGCTTTTGTCCCTCCCAATACATTTTGGCTTTTTCAGATTTCTTGTGCTGCAAAGTTGAGAGATAAAGCTGAGTGTCTAGTAGATTTTACAAGGAGCTGAGAGCTGCAGGGGAAGAAAAATGTAGTACTGCTTATGCTGAGTTTGCTTGCAATGGTAATAACACAACAGGTAGTGTACTTGTTTTTGATGCAGAAGGCTGTGGTTTCTACTCCCACAATATGTAGATGCATTGCTGATACTGTGTTGTAAAGGGAGTTGATGTTGCAGTCCTTTTTGGTGAAGATACCTAGGACCTATGAAGCTGTTATCATTTTGCCATCCATTCCCTATTGCAATATTACTAGCTTATCATTTTTTTATGTAATGTATCATAGGCAATGTATTCCTCAAGGGCAACAGGCACTTTATTTGTAGATGAAACAATGAAATATAAAGTTGTTTGCTAGCAGCAGCCTCTTCATTAGTTTCAGATCTCTTTAATGTGGAATTATTTAGATAACATTTACTTATTCAGTGATTGTGTATATTTACAGATACTGGTGGATTGTTGAAGCTTTAGTAGACTTTTATGATGAAAATGTTCTAAATTGGGCAGTTTTGTCATTATTGATGTATGCATTTTGTTTCATTGTTTACTGGAAAAAATGTTCAAAACAATAAATTTAAAATGCCCTCTAACAACTGTACTGTATTATACAAGGAATAATATTTAATACAATCAGGAAGGTGTATCAAAGAATACATGTATGTTTCATGTGCAATGGGCCTATGATTTGAAAACAGGCCAAGGTTAATCTTTATCTGCCACTGGTAAAATATATTTTATTTGAATGTGGGTTTCAATGCTGTTTCAATGAATGTGAGTTTGAAGGGCAGAGAAGTTTTAATGCTAAGTCTATTTTCATTGAGAAACTGCATTGCTTTGTTTAACAGGTCTAGTAGTGTTTGTGCTGTAAAATGCAAAATAAAACTTTCAAAATAAATCCAAATCATCACAGAAGAAAAGCAGTATGCACATTACAGTGTTTATGGTAAATGGGGTGAAATAGCCAAGTAATGGGACATTGGCTGCAGGGGGGAGGCTCCATTCGGCCATGATTTTGTGAGGGGGGGGGCAGCAAACTCAAAGACAGCCCAGGCTGAATTATACCTCTCAACTGTCCAGATTTTTTGCAGAATGAATAGATTTTTGCTTCTTATTTTTGGTTTGTTCCTCATAAAATGCATGGTTGTCTGTCAAATCATTTAGGAATGAAGTCCCTAAATAATAACACTCATTGAGTTTCAGACTTCATAACTTTCAGAAAAATGCATGGTAAAGCAAGACCTGTTAGTCTATAAACTAGTTTATACAAGAGAAATGTTTAGTACTGTTTGCATGTTCCACGAATATATTTGGCCTTATCCAGATTTTCTGGATTAACAGTTTGAGAGGTACATGCAAATAAATCACTTTATAGAATTAGGAATATCCAAACCTCTCAACTGTCCCCAATTCTGATTCAAATTGTTGCTCTCCCCCTAATAATCTCTCTGCAAAATAGCACTTTTGGAAGAAAACGTGGAAGGTTTACAATTATAAATAACTGCAGTGATCAGCGTTATAGATTACTTTTATTTCAGAAATGCATGTAGATTCTCTTATTTTGTCAGCTTTTCACATTTTCAGTACTAAAATTAAAAAAGTGTCCCTTTGACAGGTTCCCAGCTGTAGTGTGTGGTGATTTTATATTTTTTATCACATTTTTGGTCCATTTTTCATAAAATTGTGGTTTTCTGGCAAATTAGTGGCAAATCATTAAAGATTAAAGTTAGAAAATAATGACAGACATTTGAGTTTCAGATTTCATACCATTCAGAAAATTCATACTAATGCAAGACCTACTACTATTCTATTATCTTTCTAGGTTTATAAGAGCAATATTTAAAATGTGTCCTTATTTTTGGGCCTTTGTATCACTTCTATGTATGGTTTTGTCTAGATTTCTTGCTCTGAGGTTGAGAGGTATGGCAAATGTGTCAGAGTCATCACTGTCAGCCAGATACATTTCAAATTGTGACATATTTGTTGCACCTCACTCCCCCATGTAGTAACTATGGATGTGTCCAAGCAAGGCAAGGAGCAGTTATGCAGTGTAAGTGTAGACACAAGTATGATAGTGGATTTTCATCTGTCCTTGATTTTGCAAAATGTGTGTGTGTGTGTGTGTGTGTGTGTGTGTGTGTGTGTGTGTGTGTGTGTGTGTGTGTGTGTGTGTGTGTGTGTGCGTGCGTGTGCATTTTGCGAGTGTGTGTTTGTCAGTGTCTTCTGGTTAGGGTTAGAGTAGGGCTAGAGTAGGCATTTAGTGTTCTGCATATATACTGGTGTTAGTGTGTGTGAAATGTATGCTTGTGTGTGAGTTTGTTGTGTAGGTTCAACTGATAAGAACAGGGATTTTGATGAGGTAATACATCTGGCTGGCGTTAGCAGGATTGTCAGGTATTGGGTTAGGGTTAGCACAGATGAGTAAAATGGTACAGAGGGACAAAAACAACTGTAGTTCTCTATCCTGAAACGGTACTCTTGTTACTGTTCTTCATTTCTGTTTAATTCTAATATTTTACATGGTGGTAGCTGCTTAAGCTTATTAAACTTTATTGGACTTGGCTGTTACTGTTTCTGATGTAATATTTTTTTATTAATTTACCAAGTAATGTAGTAACATAACATTTGTCACTGGCTCAATAGATAGCACACTGGGCTTGTCTACTGGATGATCAAATTACTTTGGGTTCTTTTCCCCATCAGGGGCAGCTTGTGCTATGGGACTGCAGGAATGCAGCCCACCCCACAGCTGTGGAAAAGGAAAAAACAAATTGGCAAGTCTCGGAACGTTTCCAAACTTCTGCGCATGCACACTCGGCAATTGTGGAACTCGGAGGGGATCCAGACTGCTGCAATAGCAGTCTGGAGTAGGATGAAGGCATCTCAGTACTCTGATGCCCAGAATCCTATGCAGTAATGAATGCATAGAATGGAAGCGATCTGGTCTGCAACATCTGCAGGCTGGAGCCTGCTCTCGTAAGGAAGGAGGATGTGCTTACGCAAGACATGGGAGAAGAACACGTTATTGAAGCTGCTGCATTTAGTGGACTTGAAGCTAAGAAATATGTTATTGGCTGCTGCAGACAAGGGACACCACACCAGGTACTATTGTGTGTGTGTGAGTGTGTGTGTGTGTGTGTGTGTGTGTGTGTGTGTGTGTGTGTGTGTGTGTGTGTGTGTGTGTGTGTGTCTAGCAAGAACTTGGATAGTGATGGCTCAGGCTTGAACCCTGTACCTTGGGTGCAGGTAGCAAAAGCCTGAATTCACTACCCACCACCATCTGTGAAAACTTTGCAGATGTTTGCCTCATATTTTTGTTCTGTTTTGTTCCTCATAAAATCTGTGGATTTTTAATTCAATACATAGTTAATGGTGCAGTGGTAGCATTGTTGCCTTATGGCTAGAGGTTCTTTGGTTTGATTCTTGTCTGGGGTGCCTTCTGTGTAGAGTCTGCATGTCTTCCCTGTATTTGTGTGGGTTTTCTCTGGGTGCTTTGGTGTCCTCCCATGTTACAAAGGCATGTGTCTGGAGTGTTTCTTCCTGGGCCTCTGCTGAAAATTAGCTTTGTTCCAAGTCAGACTTTCCTAGTTAACAAATGTTAAATAAATAAAAATGACAGGCATTTAAATTCCAGACTTCATATTCTTCAGAAAGTACATGGCAACACAAAACCTTTTATTCTAGCAATTATCTATGTTTATAAGATGAATATTTGAAATTTATCTCTATTTTTGGGACTGTATTGTCCCATTATTGACTTCTTCCAGGTTTTTGTGCTAAGATTGAAATCTATGGTGAGAGTTGAATTCACTGAATATGTTTGGGGGCTGTTTTCCCCCATTATTGGCTTTGTCCAGGTTTTTTGGGATAAGAGGTTAACAGCTATATGGTGAGAACTGAATTCACTGAATATGTTTGGGGGCTGTATTTCCCCATTATTGGCTTCGTCCAGGTGTTTTGTGCGAAGAGGTTGACAGCTATGGTGAGAACTGAATTCACTAAATTGTAGCCATTTAAGTTTCAGTCTTCCTTTTTTCACAAAAGATCTGACTTGGCATAGTGGTATGTTTCTCTGACTGTTTTGCACAGGGTCCTGGGTTCAAGTATTGGCAGTAAAATATATGGAAGTAACACATAATTTTATTCTAGCAACTTTCCAAGATTATACAAGCAATGTTTAAAATATGTCCCTGGTTTTTGAGCTTTTGTCCCCACTAATAAATTTTGGCCTTTTCCAGATTTCTTGTGCTGCAAAGTTGAGAGATACAGCTGAGTGTCTAGTAGATTTTACAATAAGCTGAGAGTTGCAGGGGAAGAGAAGTTTAGTGCGGCTTATGCTGCATGTGCTTGCAATGTTAATAGCACAACAGGTAGTGCACTTGCTTTTGATGCAGTAGGCTGTGGGTTCTACTCCCACAATATGTAGATGCATTGCTGGTACTGTGTTGTAAAGGGGGTCGATGCTGCAGTCCTTTTTGGCGAAGATGCCTACTAACTATGAAGCTGTTATTAATTTGCCATCCATTCCCTACTGCAATATTACTAGCTTATCATTTTTTAATGTAACATAGGCAATTTATTCCTCAAGGGCAACAGGCACTTTATTCATAGATGAATCAATGAAATATAAAGTTGTTTGCTAGCAGCAGCCTCTTCTTTAGTTTCACATCTATTTAATGTGGAAATATTTAGATGACATTTACTTCTTTAGATATTGTGCATATTTACTGATACTGGTGGATTGTTGAAGTTTAAATTGACTTTTATGATGGAAATTTTCTAAATTGGGCAGTTTTGTCATTATTGGTGCATGCATTTTGTTTCATTGTTTACTGGAAAAATGTTCAAAACAATAAATTTAAAATGCCCTCTAACAACTGTACTGTATTATACAATGATTATTATTTAATACAATCAGGAAGGTGTATCAAAGAACACATGTATGTTTCATGTGCAATGGGCCTATGATTTGAAAACAGCCCAAAGTTAATCTTTATCTGCCACTGGAAAAATGTATTTTCTGTGAATGTGGGCTTCAATGCTGTTTCAATGAATGTGAGTTTGAAGGCAGAGAAGTTTTAATGCTAAGTCTATTTTCATTGTGAAACTGCATTGCTTTGTATAGCAGGTCTATTAGTGTTTGCTGTAAAATGCAAAATAAAACTTTCTAATTAAATCCAAATTGACACAGAGGTAAAGCAGTATGCACATTACACTGTTTATGGTAAATGGGGTGAAATAGCCAAGTAATGGGACATTGGAATGTCTGCAGGGGGGAGGCTACATTCAACCATAATTTTGTGAGGGGGGAAGGGCGGCAAACACAAAATCAGCCCCTGCTGATCTATACTTCTCAAATCCCCCAACACAACCCAAATGACACATAGCCCACAGACTCAGTATGCCACTCAACCACAGCCAATAAGGCAAAACAATGTACCCAACACACTAGTCATAGGTGACTCTATAGTCAGGCACACTGATGTCCCACTGACCAGGCTAAACAAGGAGAAGGTTACTGTCAGCTGCCTGTCAGGTGCCAGGATCTGCCACATAACCCACGCACTCAGGTCACTCCACTACAAGTACAAATATGACTCTGTCATTGTCCATGTTGGTGTGAATGACCTGAGACGTACCTCCCTGGACTACATGAAAAGATACATGGAAGAGCTCTCCGATCTTGTAGCCCAGGCAGGTATGACCCTAGCCCTGAGTAGCATTCTGCCATCGCCCCGAATGATACCGCAGTACAAGGACAAAATGATTGACTTCAACAATTGGCTAAGCTTCTGGTGTCATTCTAAGGGGATCCAGTATTTGTCTGCTTGGGATGACATGGTCAACAGACCACGATGCTTTGCCACAGATGGCCTGCACTTGTCACCCCTGGGATTCTAGATACTGGCTAAGGCTCTTGCTGCTCCTATAGTGCCTTTTTTTAGGCAAGGTTCAAATAACAAATTCATCATCGTAACAGGAACAGGCAAGCAAAAACGAGGGTAATGCTACTCAATGCTAGAAGTCTAAATCTCAAAATGCACTCACTCAAGGCACTCCTTAAAATGGAGGACACTGGTTCAAGGCTCCAGAGAGCACCCCTGCACTACCAGGCTATAACTCATACCACACTTTTCAGCCATGTAACCTGGAGCCAAAATTCCAAAGGCAGAGGTGTGTCCATATTCAATAAGGATATCCACACCTCCAGGCTAGTTGCTCAGCATTGTGCATCCGAGGTTATCCAAGTGCAACTAACTCTGGGCATAACTGCAATCCAAATTGTAGCTTGCTACAGATCCCCCACCATGCCCCAGGATTCCCACTCCTCTTTTCTTGATGTACTGGAAAATATTAGGGTTCAACCAAACACCCTAATAATGGGTGACTTCAACTACCCCACCATTAACTGGAAAAACTACTCATGTACCAACTCCTTAGCTCAACGCTTTCTGGAATTCATAAACTCCAATGCCCTGGATAAACTTAAGCACACCCCCACCAGGGGCAACAATATCCTAGACCTAGTCATTACCAACATGAGTGACTGGTGTTCCACAAATGAAGTCAACTTCTCGTTGGCCCGATCCCACCATAAGCTAATCACCCGTGATATTCACATCCCTCCCCCACCCCCAATTAAGGAAACCATGGTAAAAGATTTCTCCAAAGCCAACTTCATGCTTCTTAAGACAGAAGTGGTGAACTTCATGACACCCATGCAGATTGGGCAATACAGTTACAACTGCTGAATCCTACACAAATGCACTCTATAAGCACTTACAAGAGTGCCTGGATCGTGCTATCCCAAATAGAACCAAGACACTATCCTCCATAAAAAGGAAGCCAATCTGGTGGTCCTCTGCCATAAACAAACTGTACAACAGAAGGAAGAAACTGTTGCAAAAGAGAGTAAAATCCCATGAGTGGAGGAGCTTCCTGGTCAGCCTCAGTAAGAAGCTGAGATCCCTTATAAGATCCTCCAAAGCTAGCTACGAAAACAAAATTGCCACTAATTCTAAAGAGAACCACAAAGCATTCTATAGCTATGTCAAGAACACCCAGATCTCATCTGAGTTACAGCACAAAGGCATGAAAATTACAGAACCAACTGATATTGCCAACATCCTGGCAGATAGATTCAGTGCAATCTTTACCCCCCCTCAACCCCTAAAGGGCCCATATCTATACAGGAAGAATGCAGAGTCCCTGTAATCACAACTACACAGGTAAAAGCTGCACTCTCTAAAGCCAAAAACACAGCATCCATGGGACTGGACAACATCCCAGGCTGCATTTTACACGAAATTCAGAAAGAACTGGCTCCCCACTTAAGCAACATGTTCAATAATAGCCTCGCCTCAGGCTTTGTGCCACTGAATGGCACACAGCAACAGTTATCTCATTCCACAAAGGGGGAGCCACCACTGATCCCGGGAACTATCGACCTATTAGCCTGACAAGCCTGGTCTGAAAGGCCATGGAACATATCATCATGGAACTCATAAATAAAGATATTGGTAACCTCAAACTCTAGATCCCACCCAGTTCAGGTTTGTGAAAGGCAGATCATGCCTCCTGAACTCGATCGACTTATTTGAGGCAGTCAACAAAGCTGTAGATGAGAGTAAGGTGGTTCAAACAGCCTATCTTGACCTTGCCAAGGCTTTTGACACAATCCCCCATTCTGGAATGATAGCTAAACTCACTAAACTAGGTATAAATCCCTACATCACAAGATGGGTTTCCAACTGGCTCACTGACAGAACCCACACTGTAAAAGTTGCAGACTCCAAATCTGACCTCAAAGCAGTGACAAGTGGAGTACCACAGGGTTCCGTCCTGGGACCTCTCCTGTTTGGTATCTACTTCTCAGAAGTACAAGCTATCACAGAAGGCCTCTGGCTAATGAAGTTCGCAGATGACTGCAAACTAGGATCCATAGTCAAGTCCCCAAATGATGTGGGCATTCTACAGAAGGGCCTCACTGAGACAGATGCCTGGTGTCAGAGCAATGGCCTCAAGCTCAATACCAAAAAGTGCAGTGTCATCCCCTTTGGTAAAAACTCTGTACCCATGAACTACCACATAGGCAGCAATCTACTTAACACCGAATGTGTGATAAGAGACCGTGGGACCCAGGTGGACAGTATTCTCTCCTTTGATAGTCACATTGCCACAGTAGTCAGGAAGTCCTTATACATGGCACACCTCATCAAAACAAGGGTTCTCATCCAGGAAAAAAGAGGTCATTTTTCCCCTCTACTCGACACTCATTAGACCCATTATAGAGTACAATGCCCCTTTTTGAATGTACCTCACAAGACATCTGCAGCAGCTGGAAAGGCCACAGAAGTACCTCACAACGAGGATTACTGGCCTCAAACAAATGCCCTACACTGACCGCCTCAAAAAATTCCAGCTTTATTCAGTAGCATATCACCTACTCCAAGGTGATCTCTGCCTAACATATAAAGCTATGTCAAACCCAGAACTGTTGGACATGCTACACCTAAAGAAATCCCAATCCCTCCAAGCTACACATTCTCCAGGGACCTAAACCTAGTTGCCACAATAAACAGGACATGCTAGAGGGATAGATTCCTGTCCCAGAGACTTCCCATACTCTGGAACAGGCTACCCATCTATGTCAAGCAAAGTTCTTCATTAGCACTCTTCAAGAAAAATCTTGATGAGTGAATGGGAAATAGGAAATACACCCCAGGGATCACTTCTGTGTCTCTGCTTGACAGTGGCACAGGAAAATAACTTTCTTGGGTGGCATAAGCCAGGGAACCTTGTTGGCTAGGCTTACGTAGGCCCTTGGGCCAATAGCCTAGTACCTACCTATGAACCTATGTCCAGATTTTTTGCAGAATGAATAGATTTTTGGTTCTTATTTTTGGTTTGTTCCTCATAAAATTTGTGGTTTTCTGTCAGATCATTTAGGAATGAAGTCACTAAATAATGACAGACATTGAGTTTCAGACTTCATAACCTTCAGAAAAATGTATGCTAAAGCAATACCTGTTAGTCTATCAACTAAGTTTATACAAGAGAAATTTTTAGTACTGTTTGTATGTTCCCCCAATATACTTGGCCTTGTCCAGATTTTCTGCATTAACAGTTTGAGAGGTACGTGCAAATAAATCACTTTATAGAATTAGGAATATCCAAACCTCTCAGCTGTTCCCAATTATGGTTCAAAATGTTTCTCTCCCCCTAATAATCTCTCTGCAAAATAGCACTTTTGGAAGAAAACGTGGAGTGTTTAAAATTATAAATAACTGTAGTGATCAGAGTTATAGATTACTTTTATTTCAGAAATGCATGTAGATTCTCTTATTTTGTCAGCTGTTCAAGTTAACAGTACTAATATTAAAAAAGTGTCCCTTTGACAGGTTCCCAGCTGTTTTGTGTGGCAATTTTATATTTTTGCATCACATTTTTGGTCTGTTTTTCATAAAATTGCGCTTTCCTGGCAAATTAGTGGCAAATTATTAAAGAGTGAAGATAGAAATAATGACAGACATTTGAGTTTCAAATTTCAAACCTTTCCGAAAATTCATACTAATGCAAGACCTACTACTCTTCTATTATCTTTCTAAGTTTATAAGAGCAATAGTTAAACATTGTCCATATTTTTGGGCCTTTGTCCCACTTCTATGTATGGCTTTGTCTGGATTTCTTGCTCTGAGGATGAGAGGTATGACAAATGTGTCAGAGCCATCATCATCAGCCAGAGACATTTCAAATTGTGACATACTTGTTGCACCCCACTCCCCCATGTAGTGACTCTGGGTGTGTCCAAGCAAGGCAAGGAGCAGTTATGCAGTGTAAGTGTGCAGAGTATTCCCCCATTCAAGGTAGACACAAGTACGACAGTGGATTTTCATTGGTCCTTGATTTTGCAAAATGTTCTGGTTTTCTGTCATATTTTTATACTGTTGATTTATGCTTCTTATTATTCTGAAAATGCATGCTGTCGCAGTGCCACATTGCTCTGTGTTTAAATAGCAGTGTTTTAATGACCATCACTTAAGCTTGTCTGAGTTTGTAAGATGCAAGTAAGCTTTAATAAGCATACTGTAAAGAATTTCCAACATTGAAAAGCCTTTTAGTTGTTGCCATGCAGAGAATATTTACATAACCAGATAACGTATAAGCCTTAGGTATTGAAATGCATATGACAGTATTTGTATTAAAGGACAGGATTACAGTATTTTCAGAAGCTCATTACATTTGTTGGAGACTTGCAGTCATCTTTGCAGGTTTTACCTGTAAACTAAACAGAATGCCAATCTATCATGTGTGGTCCATAACCTGTGCAGTAATCCTTTAAACAATGTATCTTGAGCTTGTTTCTTGTTTGCTTTTCATTATTTACTTTGATCATGTTTCCCCATGAAACAAGTAGATAGTTGTTGTCAGGCAGCAGGTCTTTTTTTGATAAGAAACATTTTTACAAGTGGGGGTATCACAGAGATTGCTACTTTCAGCATGTTACTGGTACTTTTATAAACCTGAATATAAACTATAATTAGAACTGCAGTGCAAGGAGAAGTGGTTTGAGTTGAGTGCTGCTTGTTTTTTTTTTTTTATACTTGATTTTAACTGGCATTCCAGTAATGTATTTAAAAAGTAATTTGTTTTTTTCATGCCTCACAACTCTTTTGTTTCCATCTAGATATTAATTAAACTGTCATGTAGCCAATGCATTGAAATATTTTTTTTCTTCTACACTTCATTTTGTCTTGATTGGACTCTCGTAATGAGAGTTTGGCACCCAGGGCAGCATATTTAATTAAAGTTCCAGTTGTTGTGGTTTTGAGCATAGCTCTGCCCCTTTCTAGTTGGCCTCACCCCCTTCCCATTGGCCCCCACCCATTCAGCTGTCTCCTGCAGCCCCCCTTTGATTTGAAGTCACCAGCCGCCACTGATTCCCATACCTGGTGCTTGGACTCACTTTGTAGATCTGGCACTACAATGCAACCTAAGGGAGGTGCTACATTCCTGAGTATGCTATTATTGAAATGCAATGTTATACTAATGCCTGATTTGTTATATTTATTGATAGCTCAGGTAGAGGTAAAAGATCTCATGACACTTTTGTAAAAAACAGGTACTTTATTTATAAAACACCAAATAATAAAATCAAGGCTTGGATTCATAAACATCTAGAATATTGCTGCATAGTGAAAAAATAATGCAAAAAAATTTACTCAGCATGGCCTAGTACTGAATAATTTTCAGTAGGATTGAAGTTGCTTGGTTAGTATAGCATAAGTAGGCAATTCTCTAGTTAAAGGACAACAACTTATGCAAATATGTGGACAGTGCTGATGCAGAGCCCATGACCATCTGGACCCACTAACATGCATGTATGGATGTAGCCTACTCATGACAATGTATCAATACACTCAGTGACAGTATCATGAGCACATAGCTGAGACATAAACTACACAGCAAAGTCCTTTAAATGGGAAGAAAATGGGTTTGTAGGGCAGTCAGAATGGGGGACATCAGGCAGAAACACACAAAGGACAAGTAAGAAGGGAAGAGTGGAGTTAGGAAGGGAAGGAATGGTGTACTTTTTGTGGCATCCATTTTTTTACTTTGTCAAGAAGGATGAAGGGGAAAGGTAACATGGAGAAAGTATAAGGATGGCAACAGGGGCAGACAAACCAACATAAAGGCAGAAAATGCTGACACAAATAGGAAAATGAACTCCATAACAGATAGAAAGAGGGGGTAGAGTTTTTGATGGGGAGGATTGGGCAGCAAACTGAGGACAGAAGTGACATACAAGGAAAGGAAATGAAACATCAAGATGGAGGACAGCATGGGGTGTGCACTGACTGTTAGTAAGGTATACAGTGTTGCACCCAGCCAGAAGTCAGCCACCTTCATGACCCCCTCCAATGTCTGAGTCCAGGCACTACAAATCACCCAAAGACAAGCTCCAGGCTATCAGCCTTGATGTTCAGCTGCATCTGGCATTAACAAGCCTTTTATTTCCTGATGGGTGATCTAGTAGAATCCCCACCAACTTCACCAATGCAAAACTTACACCACCCCACCAGAGAAACAGCATCAAATGGCAGTAACAAGCAATCAGTTACCCCCAAAACAAACTTCATCACTGTGTTGACAGGCGTCTATGAGACATTTGTGAACATAGTAGATGTTAGTGGGGCAGGTGGGCAGTACATTTGTCTTTGCCACATCACATCTAGTTTTGTGGCTGACACTGCATAAAATGTGAACATAAATGAAAGGAAACAAAGAAAAGGAAAGTGTTAAAGAGAAATGAAATAAGCAAGAACAGCTGTCACTAACTTTTGCCTCATTGGTTTATAGTAAAGACAGCATGGCAGAGGAGAAGAATGCAGTCAGCTATGCAATGGTAAAGCAGAAGTGATATGCAGGCCTGCCATACAGGGACCACAGGACTATATGCAATATAGGGCATGATTTGGTGGTAGATAATCAGTTGTCCATGTGTAGCACAGTGGACCAATGCATGAATGGCAAACAGAATGAATCCATGGGGCATCAAAGTTAGACCAATACAATCCTCTGAACAAATGATATGTGCAGCCCTGAGGAGTTTATGATCAGGTGGCATACACTGATTGGCAAATGACAAAATGTTTGGTACGGGGTGATAACATGCAATATATCTGCTACCCAGAATTCCAATCTGATCTCACATGGGACATCTAACCCTGGGGTAAATCTCACCAAGACAACACTGATGTATAGACTGCATTTTATATTCTATATATCATGGACAGAAGTAGGTTCAAGCAAAAAATAAAAAAGACAGCTGGGTGCACAAGTCCCAGGATAAAAAAGGGGTCAGTCCTGGTAGACACACTGATGCCAGGTCTGGGAAAATAATGACAGTGTAGAATCTTTAAGTCATGGAAACATTCCTACAGTGGGGTTAGGACAGGCTCAGGAGGAGGATGCCCACCCCCCACCCCCGTTGTAGAATAATGTATTAGTCCACAAAACACACAAAAACTGGCAAGCCAAAATTGAGCCATAAAGATGACAGACTGGATTACTGAGGATAAAAGAGAAATTATGTATTCTTACTGTTATGCAAGAAGCCAGCATTTCTGAACAGAAGCTGATACTTGATCTGTTACCTCTTCTGTACTCTTTTAATAGCAACACTTCTTGTCTTAATTGCTTTCTAATCTTCAATAATAGAAGAAATACTGTTAAAAGCTTCAAATGCAAATTTGTGTTCATTAATACAACAGACTCATGAAAAAACATTATATAGACCAAGAAACATTGGACCATTTAAAAAAGTGACTAGAGAAAAGAGAAAATATAAAGAACAAAATCTACAGATTTTTAAAAGGTATAAAAAGCAAATATGGACATGGGAAAGAAAGAGAGATCTGATATGGTGCAATATTTATGCAAAAGAGACAGTCAAATTAATCAATTAAAAAAAAGCAGCTCCATAGATATTTGAAGAGAAATACAAGCAAAAATACAAAATATAAGATCACAAAGCAGAAACATAGAACAAAAGATTGGTACAGTAGAAGTTAAAAAAATAGAATCTAAAGTTATGGAATACCTGCAAAGCAAAGAATTTAGTGTAGAAAGTCTAACACAGGTTATGTCACAGCTTGATGGAACAGTGAGCACTCCAAGTAAGGATAAACAGGTGGGGTAGGAGACATCTGAAGAAGAAATATGGACATGGGAAAGAAAAAGAGATTTAATATGGTGCAATATTTATGCAACGGAGAAAGCAAAACTGATAAATACAAAAAGAGTAGCACCAAGGATATTTGAAGAGAAATACAAGCAGAAGCATCTGGACATGGAACATTTTACAATATAAAAAAATAAGAAAACAAAGAGGGAAAGTAGAAAAGAGGATTAGTAATGGAGAAGTTAAAGAAATAGAAACTGAAATTATGGATTACCTGTGAAGTGAAGGATTTAGGATAGAAAATCTAACTCAGACAACATCACAGCATGATAGAATAATGAATCCCTGAATTAAGGAGTAACCAGTGGAGCAGGAAGCATCTGATCAGTTGCCATAGGAAGATACTTTGGATCCTTCAGTACAAAACCAGTACAAAAGTTCAGTAGGACTTGCACAGCAAGAGAAGGAACAGGAAAATGTGGCAACTCTAACACATTCAATGTTGTGGAGAGAGAGGCTAATGAGTTCCCATATGAAAGAATAATGGACAACACAGGATGAAGCTGAAGAGAATATGGCACAGGAAGATGTTCTGGAGCTTTCTGTAGAATGCCCACAGGAAAAAGACAACAATGCAAGCGCCCTTAGTTAAGAAGAAAATGATCTAAGGGAAGAGATGCTTGATTTAATAGAGAAGGATAGACATAGTAGGTCAATAAAAAATAGACTCCAGAAAGTCAATAAGACCCAAAATGTTAGAAATTTAATAAAACAAACATAGTAATGAAGACTGTCCATAGATATTCATGTGCTATAACAGAAGTAAATAGGATATATCACTGTGCAGCTAAATTAATAACAGATAAAATCGTACCACAAAAATACAAGGCAGTAAGGGAAAGGAAGAGAAGAAATCAAATGCCATCATGGAAGTACAGAACAGAGAAAATTATAAAGCAATTAAGACAAGAAGTGTTGCTATTAAAAGAGTACAGAAGAGGTAACAGATCAACAAAAATACACAGAAAAAGCAACATGCAGTATCAGAGCAGACCAGGATCTATCATAGACTATTGCAAATAATAAACTAAATATATCAGCACTTAGAAGATATGCAAACAAATACAAAGGAAAAGAACAAAATAAGCAATCTGTTGATGGTACAAAAAAGTTTTATAGAAAACTGGAAAACAAGGCAAAAGGAATTGAAACACCACCAAATGAGAAGAAACACACACATTTTTGAGAAATATCTATGAAGATCCTGTGGAACTTAATAAGGATGCTGAACAGATAGAAGAAGTAAAAGAAAGAATAAGAAGTTCAAATGTACAGTATATGAAGTGGGATGAAGTAACAGCCATGGAAATTGAAACAAAATTAAGAAAAGCTCCTAATTAGAAAACCCCAGGCCTAGATGGAGCACCTAACTTCTGACTAAAAGTATTAACATCTTTACATGAAGATCATGAGTAAGAACTATTTATATGTATGCCCTGAACAGACACCAGCCTGGTTAACAACAGGAAAAATGCTCCTCCTTAAGAGTGCACCTTCAAGCTATCCTCAAAAGCTATAGACCAATAACTTGCCTTCCAACAATTTGTAATCTATACACCAGAATTGATGATGATAGAGTTTGTAGTCATTTAGAAGAAAACGCACCCCCAGATTTAATAAAATCCATGTAGGCATAATGTAGAGCCTACACAGAATGTTAGCATGTCGGTGTACATGATTCCCCCTTTGATAGCTTGCCATAGCACATTGCAGAGGGAGAGCATGAGACATGGTTATTTAATCAGTGTAGGGAGTGTGGTGCTAACTGTGTCTGCAGATGAGTAACACACTTCCTGCACTGTCCAATTTTTTTAAAGCATGTTTGCATGGCACTGCACAGCGTGAGCAGTGCTAACTGGTGCCACGGCACCTGTCAGACATCTAAAAATAGAAACTGGATATATTTAATTAGTCTGTAAAGGTCAAGTTTAAGCATAGCTGAGTGGGTTTCCATGGTGCACAGTGGTGCTCAGCAATGCTTAAAGGTAGCTCAGAGGTATATGTAAAGGTACAGCAAAATGTCACATTTCCATGTAGCTAAATGGTTAGAATTACAGCTTCATGTGCAGTAGGTGCAGGGTTTGAATACACAGAAGAGCAAGTTATCATTTGTGTTTGAAATGCAAATTATTTTTAAATACTGGTCTGCTGCATTCAGCTAAGCTCTGCTAAGACCTGCTAAGACTTGCTAAGCACTTCATACACAAATAGCGGCTACTATTTATACACTGCTCCGCATCACTTGGCTGGTTTGCACACTGCTAAGTACTGCTAAACATATGGGTTTTAGCACTGCTAAGCTCAGCTGTGCTGGTTTGCACACTGCTAAGTGACATGCCACATTTTCAAATATTGCCCAATGGCTTGTAAAGGTGGGAAAAAAAGGCTATATTAAGTCCAGTAGACGGGAGTACAGCATAATCCATTGGAGTTCTTTTTCTGAAGGATACAATGGCAGGCATTGGAAAAGGTTTGTGCTTTTGGTTGCAAGAGTGGGGCATTCAGGAGTCCAGGGTCATGGTCGAACTCCTTGTCAAAAACCATGAGGGCCGGTGGATGCAGGGAGGTTTCCATGGCTCAGAGTCCAAGGCGGAGGCCTGGGAACAGCTGGCAAGGGACCTCATCAGTGCAACTGTTATCCCCTGAACAGGTGAGCAGTGTCGTCCCCACCACGATGACCAGAAAAGATGGAAGGGGGTCCAAGAATTACAGGCTGGGAATGTCCCACATGTATGTAAGTACCATTAACTGTGTTTCACCAATATCTAATCTTGAATGACTGCTAAACTGGTATGCATAACGGTGTGCTTCTCTCCCAAAAGCTGCAGAGAGAGAGGGTTTGCAACACTAAGGAGCATGTTGGACGCTTGGCCAGGTTGCACCATGAGTGTGGTGAGTACACATATAGTTTGCTACCTATAGTTAAATAAGCAAGAAAGAGTAAAGCGTTAACTCTGATAAGGTATATACAGTAAAGATTGTATTGCAATGAATGTGAACTTATATCTGTACTGTAAGAAGTGCATACTGCCAACTGTAGTGCCATAAGCAGGGAGAACTAAAGCATTAACAGTAATAAAGTATACGCAATAAAGTTTCTAGTGCAATAATTGTGGAATTACAGTTGTGTTGCAACACCTGCATAATGACAACTGTTGTGCATTAAAATGCCCATGCACCAATCCTGACTATTAACCCTCATTTTTACCTCCCCTTCCTCTCCCCTCCCCTAGCCAACCTGCTTCACACTGCCTGATCATTGCATTCCTTCCTCTGCCGGCTCTGGCTCATCTTTTACCCTCCCCTTCCCTCCTCACTCAATCTCTCAGACCTGTTATAACATGCTTAACTACCTCATTTCTTCTCAACTCCAAATACATATCCAACTGACTTACACCTAGCTTCCTCTCGCTACCACGTATACTACTCACTCAGTCTCCTCTCTTACTCCTCTGCCTTCCCATTAGCCTTTCTAGCTTGTTCCAGCTTCTACTTTATATCTGTTTGAGTTTAGTGCAATATTTATATATAGGATTTAGGTATATGAGTTTAGAACAGTATCCATTTCAGCTTAGTACTATCTGTATATACATCCTACCTTTATTCCTAGTCTCTAGCTAGATATTGGAATATCTGTTCATTACTATGTTTCATATTGTATGTATATCTAATGTTTTCTGCAATATGCATTATTTGCTATTGCATGCATATTCAGTTGTTCTTCATGTACTCTGCTGCGCATTTATTGTTCTGTGGAGCTTTTCTCTCCAGGCCTCCACTGAAAAAGGACCAGTTGGAATTTCCTGGTAAACAATGTATATAAATAAATAAATAAAAACGTGAAATTAAACCAGTGGCTGATTGAAGGTTTCTCTAATAAAGTCTGTCGGGCAATGAGTGTAGAAGTAGGGCTATTTTTTGCTAGAAATCAGTTATTAAAACTATTCTGCAATAAAAACACAAAATAATATCAGTACCTGCATGAAGGTATATATATAATGAAGTCTGTTGTGCTATAGGGCTGTTTTGCAAGAATTCAATTATTACAACTGTTCTGCAATAAAAGCATGAAATAATATCAGTACCTGCATGCATGTTATATCTAGTAAAGTCTGTTGTGCTATAGGGCTGTTTTTCAAGATATCAATTATTACAATTGTTCTGTAATACAAACACAAAATACTATCAGTACCTGCATGAAGGTATGTCTAATAAAGTCTGTTGTGCAATAAGTGTAGGTTCAGATAACTGGCCTGCAATGACACATGGACCAAACAGCAATAACACCAAGGTAAATCGTGTACAGTAATATTGTTTTGTTTTCACCATTGCATGTCAGCTACAAGCATTCAGGCTGTGAGGTATGGTGCTACAGTCAGGTATAATAGTGTACTAGTTGTAGACTGCAAATAATAACCCATAATCAGATATTGTTTTTGACTTCACAGATATTTCAGCACACTAACAATGTATTGTGAATACCTGCACTCTATGTAGTAATGCATACTCTACCTAGTATCTCTGTCATGCTTGAATGTCATGCATGTGTGTTCAACTGTCACTGCAGTCAAGTATAAAATTGTACCACTATTAGCAGGTCATATTTTAGTGACAGGTGAGCTCTAGGAAAATATCAGCCAATGAGTAATCAGCAGTGACTCTGTAGCTCAGTTTGCTAAATTCTGAGTATGAAGTACATTTTTGCCACACACAGACCAGGGTTTGAATCCAGTGCTATGTTGTCTAAATATTATAGTGTAAATATTACAGTGTCAGTCACATGTTTACAGATATTCACTCCACATGAACTACAGGTAAATGGGCAAGGTATCCCATATTATTAGTACATTATTGTGTGTTTACATGTCACAGACTGATACAATCATTACCAGGAATGTAAAAATACAACATAAAATACAGGAAATAAGTGTAACAATAATAAAGTAAACTAAAATAAATAAAATGTGTAAGCTTTGGTATGGCTGCATGCCTGGAGTGTGTGTTAAAGATTGATGCAGTCAGTTAATGCATCTGATGCAGTTGTCCTCTGCAGTCACTGCTATTGTGTTCTATCCCCATGTCTGCAAAGCAAGGCATGATAGTTGCTTACTCTTGGTACTGTACACACACATCTACCAAGTGTTACTCTGTCATGGAATGTAATTTCTGTTGTGTAATCCCTCTGTCAGAGATGTATCATTGAGATGATTATGTAAATAGCAAAGTAACACTACATCAGCCCACAGTACACATCGGTAGTTATATAGGTACACCTGATGTGCAAGTTGTGTACCTGTAGTTGTTACTGCTTGGCCCACACTGTCCCATGTGAATAGCTTGAGAGGAATGTATGTGTTACAGAAGCTATAGGACACTTTTACATATAAATAAAGGACATTCCTGTGGAGTAGATAGCAGTACTGTTGTCAACTATATAGCCTATAATGGTATTAATGGACTGTATTTCTCTCTCTCTCCCCACCCCTTATCTTCAAATATTTATTATTGTTATGCATTGGTTATGGTTTACTATTAACATATGCTGTTCCATAAACTTTATTTTGGGACATGTGTTTTATTATTGTTGTGTATTACAATGGCTGCATATAAATAAATCTTGTTGAACTACTTGTTCTGTTGGCCATATACCATATCTGTTACTGGCATGCTGTTAATATACTGAGTGTTCTGTTATTCATTGTTGTGTTTTACATAAAATGCATCAAAATTTCATGGGGTTATTTCCAATGTTCTGGCATGCTGTTATTACTAACAATGGTTTTCTTCATAACTAACCTAAATGTATTGCTTCACCTCCATAACCACAGCATGTCAGGGTAGGCCAGTTCCTGGTGATCTGCCTACCCTACCTCAGCTGGCCATGGCACTGGGTCCCAGCACATCTAGAACTCAAGCCAGTGGTGCCCCCTCTGCTGGCCCTGCAACACCTTCAGGTGGAACCATCTCAGGGGATGGGACCTGTTCCCCCCTGGGAGTGGTGGCGGAGGGGTGGTAGTCACCCAAGATCAACTACCAGCCATGGTGTGCAGGATTCTTCATACAAGCTATGAAAATCACCTGTGCTGGATTGAGGGCAGACAAGACAATCTGGTAGGACTGGCTGGCCCTGGCACCCAGCCTCCAGCACAGCTACCTTCAGGGCAGGGTAGGAGCAGTGTGGACTGCCCATGGGTGGGGACATCAGTCACGCTGCTACCACCTAGAGGCACATGCACTTCAGATTCCACAAAACCCTCCCCATCCAAGATGTTTATCCCCTCATGTGTAACACACTGCCCCTGTCTACCATCTTGTCTGTCTGCAATTGTATCCTCTCCTATCCAACTTACCTCCCCCATGAACCTATATCCCTTTCCCAACATTCCACTGTCTCCTTATAAAAAAAAAAAAAAAAAAAATGGGCACCTACCCCACAAAAAAATATTGCCCTATACATAGCTCTCTGTTTCACACATGTGTCCACTGGACACAACTAATTTGGTCCAATTGGCTTGAAAACACATTTATGTTGTCCTCAGCCCTCTCTCTGGGATTTCAGAGTCCAAATTCATTCACAAAATCAGTCAAAATGCACAGCTGTTGCTGTACAAGAAATGGAAAGCTATGGTTCTTTACTATACCTGTTCTGCACATCTCCACCTGCCTTTCACTATGTCTTTCCCCCAGCTTGCCCCATTTCATCCACCGTCCCATCACCCCCTCTTTCTTTTTTTTAAATTTTTTAGTGCAGGCTTGTGTGGAGCTAAGCAGAGTGCCACGCCACACTATGCAAACCCGCTTAAATGAGCTTTAATGTGTCTTAATGATCATATGTGTTTCTCACAATGTTAGGCACATGTATAAAATGATCACACCGACCACCATTTGAAACCAGACCGTTGCCAGGTACAGCCTACTGCACAAACCCACTAGGCCACACAGATCTTAACTAAAGCAGGTGTTTCCAGCAATACATACTGATTGCCACTGACAGACTGAAGTCAAATCGAATATGACAAATGGGAGTGTACCTGGGCCTAGGATGGCAGGTAAATGCTCCCTTTCACCTGCAACATCTTCAAATACACCTGCTAAGATGTCAGTGGCAGAGTGCATATGTTCAAATGGGACCCTGCTGCAGAACAACTGCCTTTGAAAGCCATGCACATACTGATGGATGCAGATGTGTGTCACAGCCAGTATGTCAGCACATATATCTAGCAAATACACAAGCTGCAGTACTGACTGAGTAGCTCAGTGTGCTAAATTCCTACCTACCGAATATTTTGCCACACATAGTCCTGGGATCGAATTCAGCATGCTACATTTCAATTACATTGTTGTGAGTCATGTACTTTTAATCCACATAGGTTACTGCTACTGCATTATCAGCTACCCAGTTTTGCAAGTCGCAGGCCTGCAGGTAGGGACACACTGCACATATTAATATAGCCTAATTATATGTTGCCTACTACTCTGCTATTGGCACTGTTGCATAACAGATGTAACTTAAGCACATGCCTCAATTGGATTCTAATGGGCACCCTTACCCTCGCTCTGCTGTAATGACAGGGCTGCCACAGCTGCCACAGTTACATGTACAGCATGCAGGCCTCCAAAGTATTCACCTTCCCTCCTATGTGTCCTAGGCTATAGCAGCAGCTGTAGCCTGGAGCATACATGACTGTATTTTAAGATAACTGCTACAGACCGACCATGCCTCCAAATCCCCTATAAAAAAGGATCCGGACACAACCATGCATGGGGGGGGCAAAGGCCCTGAGATAGATACATGTTTCACAGTGTGCCCCTACAAAGATAGTAAATTGATAAAATAGCAGCTAGTGCATTAGCATGCATATTCTGAGTGGCATGAAGTGTGACACTCACATCTCTCTCCCTTTTCTGACCTCAACCCCGCAATGTTTGCCAGTGAACTGCCAGATGACCACACTGTCATGGCACACTGACCAAACAAATAAGGCAAAACTGTGGACATACTTCATACATCTCTACAGTTGACAGTATTTGTACTTACCCTCTGTGATGATGCAGTCGCCACAGTAATGTCCATCTCAAAAACTAAGAAAGGGGCCAAGGCCTACATGAAGGTCTTATATATTATACTGTGGTACCATGTCATTGGCTAATGATAGTGCAATTCAGCTGTTGCAATTAGCAATTCTGAGCCAAAGATTGATGCAGGGGCAATTACCTGTTAATGAGCATTACCTACAAAAGTCAAGCAATCGCTTATGGGGAGCAGGTCTGTATGTGGTTTTACTCACACAGACAGTGTATGTGCAAAGCATTTGCAGAAGAACACTTCAAAAAAAGGGATACATCACTCTACATGGTATGTGCTACATTTCCCCATAAAACGGGATACGGATGGGAGGATGGAGGTATGGGGAATAGGGATTAAAACAGTAGGCTTGCATTAGATCTATGATAATGACATGTCAGTGATACTCAGCTGTCCAACACCTACAGGTATGCCTCTCAATTGTCCTTGCTTTGAATCACATCCCTGCTCTGTCCCTGTCCATCCCTCCTACGATGGTTGGCTATTGTAGTAAAGATAGTGGATTACACATAACACATAGTGACACTAAGTAAGGGTGTACAATCCTGTAACATCAGACAATGTACTGTAATCTGCCTCTTCTCAGTCTGTCAATGTCACACATAAATAGTACTAACATTGTAAAAGTGTCCTTGAATGTCCTTGATGTACTCATTCTAAGTCTCTGTTTCATGGGCATTCATCCCTATCTGGTCGAGAGATATGCCTAACATACCTTCAACCTCCTACAGTAAGAAATCAGGACAAAACTATATCTAATGGGGGGACAAAGGCCCAAACTCAGTGACAGAGTATACATATTGGCCATACAAAGTAAGAATTTGATTAGAGTAACAGATATTACAGTAGCATAAGTGTTGTCTGAGGGATCTGATGGGGGACATATTTTGTGTCAGTTTTCTGACAGCAAACATCAATCAGTTGACAACCATTTGTCAGACATCCACAAGTTTGTGCAAGAAGGACCACATGGTGACATTCTGCAAATATCTGTATAGTTGAGAGGTATGATGCCTACAGGGAACATATACTACAGCAGTTTTGCATTGCTGTCTGTCATTGTGGCACACTGGTGTTGCTGGACTGTCCCCATATAGTTGATGGAATAACACACAGCTATTTGTCTGACAGCGACTGTATCACATATTCGTGGGAATTTGCCCATAGAGAACACACCACAGTACACTGCAGTGATGGCTGTAGAGTCATACAGCAGAATCTGTCACAGTACACAGGGACATTACACAGTATTGCTACTATCTTGGTGATAGCCACACATGTAGTGTGTTGTCAAACTGTGGGGTATGATGTGTGAGGGAATTGTCTTTCAGGAATGATGTACCAACAGAGACATCCTCCATTTTCATCTGCAGAAAATGACGCTATGCTGGATACCCTCAGACTCAACCATCACATCCTGCTTTCAAGGAGTTGCCACAATCATGAACAGTGGCCAGAATTGTGGGCCAGCCTTGTGAGGGCTGTTAATCATATTAGCCAACAGGACAGGACCTATGAGCAGGTCTGACATGGGGCCACAGACATGGTCAATGCTGCATGTCAAAGGGCAGCTGCTGTTGCCAGGGATCGTGCTGCCACCAGTGGAGGGCATGCAACAGAACAACCACTCTCAGCCACAGAGGAATTCCTGGCAATCCTAGGATCAGCCAACAGCTCCCAGCCAACCATCATGCCATACATCCTGGAGGTGGGTGCCACAGCATCCACATCAGAGGAGCATCCAGGTAAGATTACTGCATTTACCAGTATAATACATTAGTAGTCATTGTGGCAGGCTCTACAGGACAGTACATAGGTGTCAGGTCTATCTGCATTGAGGGGGGTTGGCTTTTATGCACAGCTGTCCACACACAATCAGAATGTCAGCAATATAGCCAGTATCACATTAGCTACCATACATATGGATATATGCACCTTTTAACACTGCAACATTTGGTGTTGCTGACAAAACCTGTCCCTCACCTTTTCATAGGTCTGTCAGGTGTGGCCAGAATTTGTGGTCCTGTACCTAGTAAGTGTGATACTCTTATTTTACAGATCATATATACCCTATGAATATTAAGGGCTGACATTTTGCCTTATGCACAACTGTTGTGCTTAGCCAGAGTAGAATAATTGTATGTTCCATTTCAGAGGAGTTAACTACAGTGCATAGCCTAGGGAATGATAGGTGTGTATTTGTAGAAATGTTAACATGTTTGCACTTATAGTTATGAGCAACTACGCAACCTGCTATCCATGAGGCAATTACTCCATGATGCCCATTCAAACACAATATGGAGAAGGTACATACCTGAGGCAGTGCTACTACAACTGGCATATCATTGTCAAGATAGGTGTACTGGTTTTATGTGTAGTTCTGTCACATACACTGTCATATTGCATACCTCACAGGTGTATTGTACTGGTAATGCTACTCGGATGTAGGCGATGTACACATTATACAGGGCATGGGTTGTCTGTGTATGTTGTTGTGAGTTTGTGTGTTGTGCATGTGATTAGAGATGAGAAGATGTGGGACATGTAATGCAGTTGTGGATCCTCATCTGTATGAGTCTGTGTGGATTACCATACATAATAGTGCAGGTGATAATGTACTGATTTATCTTGCTTCTCACAGGTGAACAGGGAGTTTGGAGTTTGTCCCCCTCACAACCTGATGTCACTGTCTCATCGGACTCATGATGATGGTGGCCATAGTGAGGCACAGTGGGGTTGTCAGTGTCTGAATCTGTCCCAGAGGTTGACATCCCTCTTCTGCCCTCATTGTCCACACATAGTCAGTATGCCCACACATACCCATTCACTAGAGGCCACAGATATTGGACAGTCAGAAGGTGGTGACATAGTACAGGAGTACAGGACAGTGTGAGAACTATGGTGTCAGTGAGTGTAGACACTGGCCATAGCAAGAGAGCTTCTGAGGCTCCACACAGGAAGATTGATATGGGTGCTTGAAGGAGGACTGCTGCCCATCCACCTCCTGCTGCAGGTGTCACTCGCTGCATGTTTCAGGCTGTCATGGAGGCATAGGCATGATCTGAATGCAACACCAGACAGATGCTTAGGGTTATGGATGCAGCATAGTCTGACATCCATGACTGCCTCCACCATGTTGGTGGTGCCATGAAATGTTTCACTGATGTAGTGGACAGATGGTGAGCTGAGACAGTGTCTGTGTTTGAGCACACATTGTCTGTGCTGGAACATGTGGTTAAGGTTCGGCATCAGACATGTGGACATAGGCCAGCAACACCATCTGCTGGGAGTCCATGTAGCCATGCACACTCACGTTCCCTTAGTGTCAGTACCTCCAGTGCTACAGATGGAAGTGTGCTGTCCACACCATGATGTGACAGGCCATGGGCATGTGGTCCTGAGCGGTCCTGTGAGGGACACAGGCCCAGCAGACAGCAGTCATCATCAGGTACTAGTACAGCATCTGACCTTGGGCTTGGTGCTGTCCATGCTACTCTTGGTGAAGCTAGTTCCTGTGTTCATGGCTGGAGATGGTGAACTGTCCACTCTGCCATGTACGGTCGACAGCTGTCCACCATGCACACATGTAGGGCTAGTACTGGGCTTGACTGTGTACATGCACACACTCCAACACCACTGTCACATGCAGGTCACCTGCAGACACACATGGCATCTCTCCATGGCCCATGTAACCAGCAACCCTTCCTGACTCACACACATGCTGTCAACCCTTTGGCATAGCCTAGCCTCTGGCACCCCCACACCACACCCTGTGCATGTGATGATACCTATGCAACATCCCTGTCATGCATGCTGTTGATGCAGGGACCTGCATATATGTGTCTGATGCACAGGGTGACTATATTACTTTACATGTGATTGTGTAGTGGAGTAGTTTTATGCCATGGCAGTTGTTGTGGGCCACGACAGATACTGTATGCTGGCATGTGTCAGAACTACATATCAAACCTTGTGTATCTTTGTTGCCTGATGGTACACTGGTGGTAGTGTTACAGAATGACAGGTGTGTCATGGAACTGTGTAAGTTTTTGTTCCAGGAGTTTAATGGTTCAACTATGGACACATGGCAGCAATACATCAGCACAGGATGGCAAGGTAGCACAACAGAGATATGATTCAGCAAGATACGCCAGTATATATTCATGACTCCATAGGTGCATATGTCTAGAACAGTGTGTTACTGACAATGGGGGCAGTCAGCGTCATCATACTTTCATACCCTGTGACACACTCTACTACCCTTGATACATGTCACCTGAGTATTCTACACATACAACTCTAGATGGTGGCAGACATCATTTATGCTTATGTAGAGGAGGGCAATTTAGGGCCAGCAGCTAGTCACAAGGTCATAAAATGCATAACCAATACACAGGGGTAGGTCACATGAGCATGTGTTTAGTGCTGCAAGGGGACATTTTTATTCACACACACACACACACACACACACATACAAACACACACACATTGGATGTTGTGAGATTAAAACCCCTACCTATTACACACTATAGTTCACAGTAATTATCAATGTGCCCTGCTGTTTATGGGATATTACCTTGTCAGCCAATGCTTTTAAGGTGGATATCAGAAAACCTTGTAACAGAGGCCAGTGTTGAGGCCAGCCACTAGTCAGTGGGCATAAAATGCATAATCATTGCACAGAGAAAGCCCATATGGGCATGTCAACAATGCTGCATGGGGATATATTTAAACACACACAAGTTGGATGGTGTGGGATTAGAACCCCTACCTATCTAGCATGATATACTATAGCTTGCAGTACTTATCACATGTGCTATACTGTTTAGATGATATTACACTGTCAGCCAGTACTCTTAAGGTAGATGACATCATCAGGCCTTGTAAAGGAAGCCAAAGTTGAGGCCAGTAGCTAGTCAGTGAGCATAAAATGCATAACCATTGCATAGAGATATTCCATATGTGTTTGTCTGAAGCGCTGCATGGGGGTATAATTACGCACACAAGTTTGATGCTGTGAGATTAGAACCCCTACCTATCTAGAATTACATATTCTAGCTTGCAGTACTTACAGCATGCACCATGCTGCTTATGTAATATTATGCTCTCAGCCAGTGTTTTTAAGGTGGATGACATCCGGAGGCCTTGTAGAGGAGGGAATTTAGAGGCCAGCAGCCAGTCACAGGGCCATAAAATGCATAGCATTGCACAGAGATACGCCATATGGGCATGTTAATAGTGATGTGAGGGAATATATTGATGCACAAACACACACAGAGGTGGAGGATGTGAGATTAGAGCTCCTACCTATCTACTATTGCACACTACAGCCCATAGTACCCATCTCATGTGCCACTGGTTATATCTGTTGTAAATATTGATTCAGGCACAGTACTTGTGGAGTACACACTCTGGCCTTGTGTTAGACAGCATGTATGGCCTGCAAAGTGATACTGCTTGGTACTGTTATTGTATCTAGTGTCCTAGGGTTGGGATACCTGGTAATATCCCAGCTATGTGTGTACACTTACTAGTCTGGCCATATGTGGCTGTTTGCAGTTTGACAGGCAGAAATGTGGCCAGGGGCAATATCTCCTGTCCAAGGAATGTGTTGGAACCAATTTACATTACACCACCTGCATACCTATGTTTGTCTGCAGGGTGACAGCCCGCAGGCTCAAGGGTCTGTGGGTGGATGGATTATGTACTATTGCAGTCTTGGTCTGGTGCCATTGGACAGCTGTTGTGATGTGTATGTGCAGATAACTCCAGCATTCAGGGATATGTGGGAACATTTTTATATCCCTGCCCATATCTATATCAATGTGCATAACAGGGTTGTCTCCTTAAATGTAGTTATGTGTGTCAGTAATGTAAATATGTTATGTATAAGTTTGTGGGGAGTCTATGTGTGTGTGTGTGTATATATATATATATATATATATATATATATATATATATATATATATATGTATGCCATATACTGATAGAGACACTAATCAAGCATGAGGGGGATAGGGACCGACAGATATGAATGCGTAGTTGTAGGTATGTAAGGACATATTTCCACATAGCAGGTCTTTGGCCAGTAGAGGCATCAGACTTGGGCTCAAGTTAGCTAAGTGTAGGAGCATGCCCAGTGTGATTGTCGGTACTTACAAGGTGACTCCAGGCCAGAGCTACCTGTACTCCAGTCCAGGATTATTGTGTGCCACAAACCATTGGCTGTTGCACCTTTTACCACAGAACTGCAGTTGACTGATATTGTACAAGGCATTCCCTGGCTGTTTTCTGACCTTAATATGTGACTCAAATTTCAGAACTGCAGAGAACTTTACAGACTGTCCAGACTTTTGCCAATATGTTTGGCCTGTTTCACATAACATTGGGGTTTTCTGGCACATTAGTGGCAAATCAGTGAAGATTTCAGCAAATAAATAATGACAGAAATTTGAGTTTTAGACTCCATGCACAGCAGTAGAGTCATGCTAATGCAGGACCTGTTATTCTATTGACATTCTACATTTGTAAGAGCAAATATTTAAAACCTGTCCCAAGTTGTGGGCCTTGGTCCCACATTTATTCACTTTAGTTGGCCAGGTTTCCTGATGTAAGAGGTTGAGAGGTATGATGTTACTGGGGTACATGGTGAAGCACCACACACAGGGTGACAGTCTGCATACCTCTACCTGTATATGGTTTTGCAAAATGCCCAGCATTTCATCCCATACATCTGCTGTGTTCCTCATACATTTGTGGTTTCCTGGTGCTATACTGTACATCGATCACTGACTTGTACCTACTGACACATTTAACTGATGGCCTTTACATCCTGCAGCTAATCTGACCTGTTGCAGCCTGCTGTTATATGAGCCACCTGCTAGGTTACTTAGAATGTGTATAATGTCTGTCTGTAGGTATGGCCCTTTGCGCACCCTTCACTCTGGCTTTGTCCTGCTTTCTTGCAGTAACAGATTGAGGGGTTATGACAGTCTGTGGGACTACCACCATATGAGTACCTCACACGCAAAAGATGTTGGATGCTACCAGATTCAAACCATCAGTACCATTACACATCCTACTGTCCCTGGCCAACTGAGCCACTCCAGCCTCCAGACAGAGAGGCTTCCTTCCTCATACTATCAACAAGATAGAGGAATTGTCTGGTTTGCTGGTATATCAATGCAGACTTACTGTTACAGCAGTTATATGGCAACACTGATGTGTTCTGGGTGAAGGAAGACCAGCCTATGGTCTGTTGGCAAAGACAGTCATGCGACTGTCCTGTGACCCCACTGTTTGGTATCTCCCTGGGCTACTGTCATGGAGTTTCCAACCATGTGGCCTAGTGGCTATGATGGGGCACATACTAGTGAACAAATTACCTGTTGTCCCAAGTGGCTGTTAGATCTTTACAAGTAGCCCAGTAGCTCACTATGGATCTCTGCAAGTAGCCCAGTAGCACACTATAGATATCCCACTATATTCCCTTGCATACATGTGGCAGGTTCATGCATATACTACCATATTGTAGTATCCCTTACAAGTGGGGTACAGGAGAGTGAATTACCTTGCAAATACAGCAGTTGACAGACCTGTAGTTTGGGGCTGACTCTGATACACACAGTCCACAGCCAATACATGGTGAGGTACAGGTTGTGTAGCCTGGCTGGCATCATTTTACTGATATATATATATATATATATATATATATATATATATATATATATATATATATAAGTTGGTGTACAGTGTCAGTGTTGTCTCTTGGCCAAGGCCAAGACATATTGGGCACTCCTACATCTGCCTACACTGACAGCCTCAGGGGGTTCCTCCTCTAAGTCCCCCTGTGGGTGCGGCTGTGGTGACATAGGCACTGGTGGGGCGCTGTGCATCCCTTCCCTTTGCTGATCCTGCTGCAGCTGTTTACACAGGATCATATTGTGTAGCATGGCACATACTGTGAACATCTGCTCACATGTGACTGGAGAGTACTACAAGGCTCCACCAGATATATCGAGGCAACAGAACCGTGACTACAACAGCCCAAATACACACTCTGTGATGTTCCTCGTTTGTACATGTGCCTCATTAGGGCATTCTTTGGTGGGTGCGTGTGCATTTCTTATGAGTGTCATCATCTATGGTTCCAATGCATAGCCAGTATCCCAAGTAAATGGCCATGTGTTATGTCCCTCTAGCAAACATCTGGTACAGCTGTGATGCATGCCAGATATGGGAGTCATGATAACTGCCAGGGCTGCTAGCACACACATTCATGATAATGCCCTGGGCTTTGCACACAACCTGCAGTTGATGGAGTGGTACTCCTTATGGTTGATGTAGATTCTACCCTCTTCACTGAGTGGTGCCTTGATGTGTACTTAAGTGCAATTTATGGCACCCAGTACCTCAGAGTAGTGTGCTACATGGTGGAAAAGATGCATACTGCTGGCCCTCTCCTCAGGGATGTGGGGAAAATAAATGTGCTCACTGGCATGTGGTAGCATGACATCCAGGAAATGGTGGAGTACCCTGGAAGCAGATGCATGCAAGACCCCCATCATGTCCCCAGTTGGTCTTTGGAAAGTTCCTGTGGCTAGTATCCAAAGGGCTACACATACTTTTGTTTCCACTGAGATGGGTTTCCCTCTGTTGACTCTGTGTCTGAGTTGGAGGCGGCAGAGTTCACTGAGTTGTTGTATGTCCCTGTCCACCGTGTAGAGCTCTACAATCTCCAGCTTATGTAGTTCCTGGTAGGTTACCCTGGGTCTGAACACTCTTCTCCTTCTCAGTCTAGGCCTATGGTCAGCATCAGCAGCAGCTGCAATGGCCTCAGCATCTAGCACATACATATGTAGCAGACCTGCAGCAGCCCCTAGCATTCTCTAGGTTAAAATTCCCAAGTCTGCACTCCAATGGTGCAGAGTATGGGGGAAAATCAAATTGTAGGATGTATGCATAGTGCTCTGCTGTAGGTGTATTCTGTATGATTTTGGATAGCTATGATTCATTCTACCTGCCAAGTACATCATTAAGGGGTTTAATGGCCCTAGTTTAAGTGAAACAGGGCTCATTAGTAATTAATATATCATTGGCATTCTCAGCCAATTTTTTTCTTTTTTGACAGGATTCCTTTCTGAACACTGTGGTGCACCATGCAAACCACCGCTGCAAAGATAAACAAAGCTTAGCAGTCAGTAAACATACCCTTCATGCTCAGAATGGCTGCATACCATGCAAACATGCTCAAACTCACTGAAACATGCACCTCTAAGGTAAGCAAAGCTTAGCAGTCACCAGACACACACCCCTGCTGAGCAGGGTGGTGAGCCTCACAAATAAGCGCTGCTGAGATCCAATGATCTTAAAAGTTTGCAGACACACCCTCTTTTGATGTTAGTAACCTCTTCTGTGGACATCAATATGTTTCTGTGTCTACACAGATGGAATCTTTGGACACAGATACCCATTTGTTCTATTCAGTAACCTCAGCTCATTTGCATACAGATCTGTGCAGAGTAGCTAGTAACTACACAGTTTCAGGCCCTGCCTCATTAGCAACCACAGCAGTCCTACATTGTACATACTCCACACAGGGTCCTCTAATGCATTATTGTTACATACTCACAATTTCTATTTTTTACATTATTTTTATATTTTGTTTCCATAACTGTATGTTTGCGCACTGTGGCATGCCACACAAAGATACTCAGGGTAATAAAAAAAATTATTTTACATTATTTTCCATATGGTTTTGGACAAACAGTGCTTACATTTGCACATATCTGTCTCCTCTATACTGTTCCTGCCACTGTAACTACACTTTTACAGCCCCTGGTGTCATTTTTACATCCTATACAAGGAGTTTTTCCATGTACATTAGAAACACCAACAGGGGCTCTGCACAACTGCCTGTCTGCTTGCTGGATCACTCTACCTGCCTCGTTTGCATGCATTTCACCTGCTTATGAGGTGATTTGTATGCCACAGACACTTCCATGTTTGCACGCTCGTGCACGCGCCTCAGCAGCCTTTACTGGATCGCACGTCTGATTACTTCCATGTAAGCACTATGCCACTATGCCTACACAGCAAATAGGTCCGTGTAGGCTTTATTAAATTCCCTCATATCGTGACAACAGGACAAAAGGGTAACAAAAGAAAATCATATGTAAGAAAGCATCATTTATAAAGTCATAATGGAAGATTGTAAAAAGAGCAGGATTCTAAGTATGGCATGGATAGATTACAAAAAAAAGCATTTGACAGCATCCCACAGTAATGGATAAAAGAGTGCTTACAAATGTATATATATGATATACCCTACATTGATCAATTACATTACAATGACCATGAAACAATGGAAAAACACTTTATGGCTAAGCCATGATAAAGGACATAGTGTTTTCCCAGGGATAAAAATTCAAATTAGGATATCCTTGGTGACTCTTTGTCACCGCTGATCTTTTGTCTTGCCCTTAGCCCATTAAGCTGTCTACCAAACAGATTAAATCATGGCTACACTTTGGCTCCCAGAAAACAACAAAGTATAAAGATTTTCCATCTTCCTTTTGTTGAAAGCAGAACTGCATATGGTCAAAACTTTTTCAGATGATTTAAGAGTGTCATTTATTCTTGATAAATAAGCAAAAGCAACCTTTAAAACAGGACAGCTGCAGCACCAAGAAAATATCATTCTGGGACTTGAGCAAGAGGGTGTGTATAAATATCTGGGAATTGATTAAGGATCTACAATAAAACACAAACACATATGATTAAAACTTAATAAGGAATATTTTAGAAAACTAAAATTAATACTGAAAACAGCCTTGACTTCTAGGAATAAAGTCCAAGCTATAAACCAGTTTCCTCTTCCTGTTCTAACTTGCAGTTTTGGGGTGATTGACTGGCCCCAAAAGATACCGGATCAGCTGGACATGAAAACAAGAAAAATGCTTCATGCTTGTCAAATGATCTACAAAAAGCAGTGTATGCCAAGATTATATATTCCCCATTCTGAAGAAAGTATAGGCATCCTCAAAATTGATTACATGTATAGATCTACAGTCGTAGGACTACATACATATTTGCTGACCTCATAAGATCTAAATATAGTGAAAGTTTTAAAACATGAGGAGAATTAGTCTGAGATAACTTTTCTGCTTAGTTTAGCAGAAGCATATCAGTGTCAAGTGGGAATGGAAATCAAACCAGATGTAAATAAAAATCAGACAGCAACTGAATGTGCCAAAAACAAAACAAAATTAAAAAAAAAAAGAATATAAGATGAAGGATCAGATAAAGCAAGAAATGTGAAAGAATACATAAATATATTTGCATGTACAGAAAACTCCTGGAACAACCTCCTGTCAATTAGGATGTAATGCAAAAATGGTTAAGGAGAGATGAATTTAAACCAAAAGATGAAAAGGTTAATACTGGCAGCCCAGAATAGTGGACTACATACATGTTGGATTACAAAGTTCATTGAACAGGTCAGAGAAACAGACAAATGCAAGTTTTGTAAAACATAATTTGAAACAGTCACACACCTTGTTGCTGGGTGTGATGCATTAATGGTAGAAAGCCAGTATACCGAAAGACATAATAATGTACCAAGATTGTTGCACTGGGCATTGTAAAAAACATTATAACTCTGAAGAAGCTGAGAAGCATTGGAAACATGAGCCACAAAGCATTATAGAAAATAGTCAAGTTTATATCACATGGGATCATCCACTACCAACAGTTCAAAAAACAGATGTGAGAAAGCCAGACAAAAGTGGCATTGATCATCGAAACTGCTAAACCCAGTGATTGCAGTGCCTTATACACATAGGATAATAGGATCATAGGAAGTTGCTAAACTACTGACCCTGGGGTCCTTAAAAGCCTAGGTTAATTTTATGCCCAAGTCAGCAACTGTTGCCCCTGTCTAGCAGGGACAAAGGTGGGATCCCAGGGGTGAATTTTCTGTCTCCCATCCAGTCATCCAGGGTACGCTTAAAAAGGGACAGTGAGGTGCTCAGCTTAACATGAAGAGGGGGCCTGTTCCACAGATGGGGAGCCTTTGGGACACAAATCTATCCCTCCAACAAGTTCTATTGATGTTGCAAGCCATGTTTAAGTCCCTAGTGCTAGTTACACTCGTGTTGTTGGATTTGCGAATATGCAACATTTCCAATAAGGCGGGGTCATAGATAGCTTTATATGCCAGACAGAGATCACCTCTGAGCAGTCTGCATGAAACTGAATAGAGAGACAGGATCTTTAGCCTATCTGCATAGGAAATACATTGGAGACACTTAGGAATCTCTGTTGTCTCTCCAGCTGCTGTAGATGCTTAGCAAGGTACATGCCAAGGCGGTGTTATACTTGATTACTGGCCTGATAAGTGAAGCGTTCAGGGAGGTTATGAATTCTTTTTTCGTAGATGCAATATCCTTACTTATGAGGTGGGCCACATAGAATGCCCTTTGTACTACAGAGGCTACATATTGATCAAATGTCAAGTTGCTATCAACCACAGTGCCCAAATCTCTCATTACTGATTGCATGCATAGGACACTGCTGCTGATGTGGTAAGTTGCAGGAACATCATTCTCTACAAAAGGGAATAATGTAATTTTTGGTATTGAGTTTGAGGCTATGTTTTTGACACCAATTATTTGTTAGGGTGAGATCCTCTTGGAGAATGTCCACATCATTTCAGGAATTAATGACAGCCCCCAATTTGCAGTCATCTGCACATTTGGTTAGACACAGACTTTTGGTTTTAGCCTGCACTTCTGAGAAGTAGATTACAAAATGCAGAAGCCCCAGAACCGATTCTTGAGGTATACAGCTAGTTACGGGTCTACTCCTAGAGGTAGATTTTCCCTATTTTGACCGCATGGGTTCTGTCAGTGAGCCAGTTGGCTATCCATCTAGTGATGAATGAGTTGATGCCTAGCTGAGTGAGTTTGTCTTTGATGCTTGAGTGAGGAATGTGCTGAAAGCTTAGCCCAAGTCCAGCTAGACAGTATGCACCTTTTTTCCCTCATCCAGGGCCTTGTTAACTATCTCAAAGAATTCCACCGGGTTTAACAGACATGATCTCCCTTTGATGAACTCAAACTGAGTAGGGTCAAGTGTTTATAGACTACCAATGTCATTGTTTATGAAGTCCTTGATAACATGTTCCATGGCCTTACAGATCAGGCTAGTTAGGCTAATGGTCCTTTTGTTTCCTGGGTCAGTGGATGTGCCACCTTTATGAAGAGGGATAACAGTGGCTGTCCTTCACTTGGCTGGGACAAATCCAGTTTTCAAGCTGTGATTGAACAGTGCGCCTAATGGTGTTGCAAGTTCCTGCTTGAGCTCATGGAGGAGGCAGCCTGGGATGTTGCCAGGTCCCATGAAGGCAGTATTTTTTGCCTTAGGGAGGGCATTTAAGACCTGCTCGCTGGAGATGAGGGCTGGGGGGCAGGTGTTGAGGATGTTTTGATTAACTGTTGGGGGGGCAGTGGAGTGAAGTTTTCGCTGAACCTGTCTGCTAGTAGGTTATCTATTTTAGTGGTGTTAGTATGAGTGGTACCATTGACCACTAGTTCTGTAAGCTCTGAGTCTTACCCTTGAGGTTACAGATGTAACTAAGAAGGCCTTATGTTTGTCTTTTGTTGAGGAGTCCAGTTTGGACTCATAGTTAGCTTTAGAGGATCTCACAAGGGCCCATATCTGCTTGTTCAGGCTAAGATGAGATTGCTTCCAATTTGGGATCTGCTTCTTCTTACTTCTGGACAGCAGGTTTTTTTCTTTTATTGTAAAGTCTGTTTATGGCAGAAGTCCACCAGGCTGGTTTGCTCTTCCTAGAGTAGGATGCTTTGGTCCTCTTTGGTATCACTGAGTCCATGCAGCTATATAGGTGTTTATATAGATCCTTGGTGTAGGTTTCTGTGTAAGTATCTGTTCCCACAGGAAGGAAGGAGCTATGAAGCTGTTTATACCTGCCTGTTGGAGGTCATAATTAGCTTTGGAAATGTTTTTTTGTCTGATCATGGTGAGGGGGGTGGGGGTGATGTTGACTTTGATGGTGACTGCTTTTTGGTTGGACCTTGCCAGTGAAGATGACACCGTAGGGGTGCCACAGTGATCACCCATGTTTGTCAGTACTAGGTCTAAGATGTTTTCACCTCTAGTGGGGTAACAACCAGTTGGTCCAAGGCATTAGATTTGACGGAGTCAAGGAATCTCTGGATAAGTGCATTTTGGCATGAGTAGTTCTTCCAGTCTATGGTAGGGTAGTTAAAGTCTCCCAGGATCAGAGTGAATAGATGAATCTTGATGGATTCAAGTAGATCCAGATAGGTGGAGAGGTTATCTTTATTTTTAGATGGAGGCTTATAGCTGGCTATGACCTGGATAGGTGTTTTGTGTACAGTTAGCTGCACTTGAAGTGTCTCGTGTGTATCATACTTTTTGAGCAGTCTGAAGTGTGTTCACCTTTAATGTATATTGAAACTCCACCTCCTTTAGTTTTATTGCCCTCAGTTTGGGGTCTGGATGTATGAAGGGATGAGCAGTAGTCTGGCAAGGCTGGGGTGCTTTTGACAACTTTGAACCAAGTTTCTGTGACCACACAAATATCAGAATCTTCTAAGGTTACGAGTGCTTCCAGTGAGTGCAGTTTCGTGTTTAAACATCTAGCATTTAGCAACAAAACCTTTAATGTACGTTTAGATTAATTTTTTAGGTTTCAAATTTTGTCTTTGACACATTGCCTAAAAAAGGCACTATGGGGGAGGCAAGGGCTTTTGCCAGTAGCCGGAAGCCCATGGGGGACAGATAAAGGCCATCTGTGGCCAAGCATCGAGGCCTATAAATCATGTCATCCTAGGCTGTTAGGTACTGAATCCCCTTGGAATGACACCAGAAATGAAGCCAATTATTGAAGTTAATCATTTTCTGTTTATAATGCATCATTCTGGGTGATGTTAAAATACTGCTTAAGGCTAGGGACATGCCTGGCTGAGACACATATTCAGGGAGCTTGATCAAGTCTCTCTTCATATAGTGTAGAGAGGTACGTCTCAAGTTGTTTACACCAACATGGAAAAAATAATTTAAAGTCATATTTATCTATGTTACTGATACATATAACTCCATATGAATTGCAGAAGATGTCAGTTCTGGGCACATGACAGGTGCTGCAAAGAGCACTTTTACCTAACATTTAAGACTGAAACAATAATTTCATGAACTTTGATCATACTTTGACTTAGGAATGAGGTCCGTTCCCATCATGGTGTTAGAAACCCAAAAGACTTGGAGAAATTAAATGGGTAAAACCCCTTCCTGACCTATATTAGACAGCATGCAGCTGTACCTGACAGCTTGACACTCACATGCCCATGGTATGCCAGATGTAGATGACACAGGCATGGGTGGTGGAATGGGCTTTGTAACAGTAAGTCATGGCAGTCTTACAAGGCACTGTGCATTAAAGGCATGATGGACAATTATGTGGACAATTACACAGGTACAAAAGTGGTCATCTGTAATCATGTTCAATTTGTATTTCCCAGTCACTGTTTTGAATTCTTATCCATAGGAAGGACATTTGCACAGTTCCACTTGTAGTTACAATGTATATGGCACATAACCAAAGCAAAACTGTAAGCAGTTTTAAAAATAATTAGGAGCACTGAAACACAGGCAGCAATGCAGGTGAGTTACTGATGTGGTGGAATAACACCAATACCATATATACACCTCAAAGCCTTGACAGGTAGTTATGCCTCTCTGGCCTATCAACCAATTTTCCTCTTTTTTACCTAATTCTGTAAAATAGACAAAAAAAATAGAAAAAAAAAACAAAAAAGAAAGAAAGAAAGAAAATGCCAGTGAACATCAATGACTGCATAAAATTGTACAAGGACATCTCATTTTCTAAAAACAGTTAAGTAATCATATTTACTGTAGACCTCTGACTCTCTCCCCCTTACCTTTTCTTCCCATTGTTAGGGAAAATCAGGTTGGTGTCTCTGTTCACCAGAGTGGGTGATGTCCATAATATCACTCATTGCCCTGGCAAGACAGTGCCAAGCACCCACTATACAGTGGGGGCCCTCATAAGAGTTCACCAGCAGGTGCTTACAGATTTTATTTTATTTTAGTTTCTATTTTTTTACTCACAACTGACCATTTGCAGATACTGTCTGGGAGAAATAATTCACAAAGAAGAAAAGGTGGAACAGAGATGCAGTGTGCTGCACATATTAAAAAGAGAAAAGAAAGTAACAAAATATAACAAAAACTGACCAACTGCACTTAATAGATGCAACAACAATTATGGAATAAATGCACATTTTACATGCTTACATTTCAAATTTGCATGATGATAGAAATGTTGTAAGATAATGAGAGTCATGGCAGGAAAAGATGGGAAAGCTGGAGTTAAGGAATGTTTGTAGTTGAGAGACAGCAAGGCCAGAGGTTAGCAGGCTCTTATGAGATATGGCCTGCTGTGTGGCAAGAAAAGTTTGATTTGGTTTACTGTGGAGAAATGCTTTAAGGTTTTGCTGTCAGAGGGTTTGCATGCAATAAACAAACTGAGCTTGTACCAGAAGTCTTTGAGTTTATTTAACAGATGAAGCTGCTTGGTTTTGAGTTGTTTTTCTTTGTGCTTCTCCATGGATTATTTAGCCCAGTTCCATTATTTGGTAAAGATAACAGTACAATAGTGAGGGTGCTTGAGGTGGGAAAAAAAAGTTTGTCTCCATCCTCACGTGAGCTCAACCCTTCTGGAAACCATGATCACTTCTCTGGTTGGTACCAAGAGGAGAATGATGGCAGACTCAAATTAACAGATGTTGCATAAACCAGGTGATATGCATCAGGTGGCAGCATAGCAGCATGGCATATCCCAAAACCATGGCAGACTCCCATAGCCACATTGGATATGACTAAAGAGGGAGGATGGCAGAGAAGCATTCATCACACATGGTATTGTACCTCTACATGTCCAGTAAAGCACAGTATCATGCCAGTGTTCTGCATATTGCTGTAATCAAGTGCCATCATGTCCCTATAGGCTGCAGAAAAGATTGTAAAAAAAGCCATAGGTTATGTTGGTGCCACAGAGCTGCCCCAAATATGTGTATGTTACTTTAGGGTCCATCACGCATGTGCACAGGCAGGCATGAACCCCTTTGTTGCTGAAGAGTTATCTAACCACCCCACTCATCATGGGATTCAGAGTAGTTCAACCAAAATTGCTTCATTTGTATAATTGCTGCTCTACAAGTTTTGTAAGGGCAACAAATGGTGCCATTGCTGAGCTTATTTCAGTATCAAATTTTTACAAATATAATGAGTGGATTTCAGAAGTAATACTTTACAATGGGCTACAGAGTCTAGAAGTGGTCATTTTTTGTTCCTCACCAATCTGCAGACAGGTGAACGGGGAGTATTGTGTGGGTTGAAATGGGGAATGACAGCAGGCAGTTGCTGTATTCAACTGGACGTATAAGAGAATTTAAGTACCTTTATCTGCAATTTTTTTTCAAAAAAATACAGTATTTAAATTGATTTTAACTGTGCTGCAGGAATATTAACTGAATTGGAAGTTAGTCAGTGTTTGCTGAATGTTGTTATTTGCTAGTAATTACAGGTGTGGGGGTAGCCACATTCTTTGATTTCCTGTCCTTGCCTATTTAAGTGGTACAGTGTGAAATATTTTCTGCTTAAAAACCTCAGCTTTGGCCGGCTAAGAACTTGCTGTATTCAACTGGACGTATAAGAGAATTTAAGTACCTTTATCTGCACTTTTTTCAAAAAATACAGTATTTAAATTGATTTTAACTGTGTTGCAGGAATATTAACTAAACTGGAAGTTTTGACTCTGCTCTTCAGTTAGTCCTACCCTCCCTGTTTTTGTTTTGGTGTTAATCTTAGTGGCCTTGAAACTGCCCTCCCCTCTTGTAAATTTGTGTTTGGATAATCCTTCTGGGCCCATCTCATTTGCTCACTCAACTGAGTGCAGTGAGATCATATTCTGATTTCAGGCACTCCTACTATGTACAAAGAGAGCATCTGGGAAACAGAAAAAAAAATTTAAGCTTGTGTCCTGCCTTTCCTGTTAAGTGGTATAGACTATTTGTAGGCTTCTGAGCCCCCAAGCCCTTCTGTGTTGGAGGGAAGCCTTCTAGCTTAGTTTTTTTTTTCTTATAACTTGCCAGTTTTCTAGTTTCAGCACTCAGATCTGTTTCTTTGATCTCAGCACTTGCTCAGAAAAAAAAAAAAAAATTCATCTGCTTTTACTATGCTTGTGTTTCTACCTACTTTAGTTTACTTTTGCATCATCTTAAAAGTACTCAATTGTATTTATTACTGCTTGGTGGAACTCATTCTAAGCCTTTTGGTTTAAACACTTGGGCTTCGGACCAGTTGTTTTGCACTGAGAGGGTTTATCTGTGCAGTAACAGAAACCTGGTTCAGGGCTCCCAAGAGCACCCCAGCACTACCAGGTTATACCTCATACCATGCTTTTCGGCCCCAAAACTTGGACTGAACCACAAAAAAAGGGGGAGTATCGATATTCATCAAAGATACCCACACCTCCAGGTTGGTGGCAAAGCACGAAGCATCAGAGACTATCCATGTGCAACTAACAGTGGGTAAAACTGCCTTCCAGTTTATAGCCTGCTACAGACCACCCTCCCAAACCCAGGAACCCCACTTGGCCTTCCTGAGAACACTGGAAAATATGAAGGTCTCTCCAAACACCATTATATTGGGCGACTTCAACTACCCAAACATAGACTGGGAGAATTACTTTAGCTCCAACACCCTAGCCCAAAGGTTCCTAGAATTTATAAACTCAGATGCTATAGAACAACTTGTTACCACTCCCACAAGAGGGGAAAACATACTGGACCTGATCATCACCAACATGGGGACTCTATGCTCCAGACCAAAAGTGTATCCCTCACTGGTAAGATCAGACCATAAACTATTCTCACTGGATATTCACATCCCGACCCCACCCCCTGCCCAGAAAACCACAGTGAAAAACTTCTCTAAAGCAAATTTCACACTCCTGAAAACCGAGGTGGAATCCTTCAAAGCCCCCGGGCCTGTGGAAAATACGGCCCAGACCGCAGAATCCTTTATAAACGCATTCTATGAACACCTTCAGGAATGCATGGATCATGATATCCCAAATAAAACCAAGACCCAATCCTCCAAAGGCAGACATCCTGTCTGGTGGACCCCAGCCATAAACAAACTATACAATAGAAGGAGGAAGCTACTAAATGACAGAGCAAAATCCCAAAAAGGGAATGCATCACTGATCAGTATTAGCAAAAAACTACGGGCACTCATAAAATTGTCTAAGGCCAGCTTTGAGAGAAAAATTGCACAGGACACTAAGGATAATCACAAGGCTTTCTTTAGTTATGTTAGGAACCTGGGTGGTAATTCCCAGATATGCTCAGATTTAGTCCAAAATGACAAAAAATACACTGAACCCACAGACATTGCCAACATCCTAGCTGACAGGTTCAGTGCAAACCCCCCCCCCACCAAAAGGGCAAATATCTATCCCAGCAGAGTGCTACCCCCCTGACATCTCAGATGCTCAGGTAAGAGCCGCCCTCTCCAAAGCAAAAAACACAGCATCAATGGGACCAGATGGTGTCCCGGGCTGCATCCTACATGAACTCCAAGAAGAGCTAAACCCAAACATAAAACTACTGTTCAATCTCAGCCTTACTACAGGATATGTACCCAAAGAGTGGCGTACAGCAACAGTGGTCACTCTCCATAAAGGTGGTGCCTCAACGGATCCTGGAAACTATCGCCCCATAAGCCTGACTAGCTTGGTCTTCAAAGCTATGGAAAGGATCATCATGGACCTCATAAATAAAGATATTGGGGACCTAAAGACACTGGATCATATCCAGTGCTGCTTTGTTAAGGGCAGATCCTGCCTCGTAAACCTGGTTGATTTCTTTGAAACAGTCACCAAGGCCATTGACGAGGAGAAGGTGGTCCACACAGCCTACCTGGTCCTCGCAAAAGCCTTCGATACAATACCCCACTCAGGCATTTTAGATAAGCTCACCAGCTTAAATATAAACCCCTATGTCACTAGATGGATTGCAAACTGGCTCAAGGACAGAACCTACATGGTTAGAATTGCTGGAGCCATGTCAGACTCCAAACCAGTTACAAGTGGTGTCCCACAATGCTCAGTCCTGGGACCTCTCTTGTTCGGTATATATTTCTCGGAGGTACAGGCCAACATGGAAGGACTGTGGCTGACCAAGTTCGCAGATGACTGCAAACTGGGCGCCATAATCGACTCTCCAGCCGACACAAGCATCCTCCAAAAGGGCCTCATAGAAACAGACAACTGGTGCCAGAGCCATGGCTTCAAGCTAAATGCCAAAAAGTGTATAGTCATCCCCTTTGGCAAAAACAAAGTGCCCACAAATTACCACATAGGTGGTAATCCATTAAGTACAGAAGAAGTAATTAGGGACCTGGGGACCCAAGTTGATAGCAATCTCTCATTTGACAACCACGTGGCCAAAGTGGTTAGAAAAACATTTTATATAGCCCACCTAATCATGAAGGGATTCACATCGAGATCAGGGGAGGTCATTGTGCCTCTTTACTCATCCCTCATCAGGCCCATAATTGAGTACAATGCCCTTTTGGGATGTACCTTACCAGACCCATGCAGCAACTACAAAGACCCCAAAAGTACCTCACCAAGAGGATCAAAGGGCTCAAACAGATGCCATATGCTGCCCGGTTAAAGAAACTCCAGCTCTACTCAGTGGCATACCGCCTGTTCAGAGGCGATCTGTGCCTGACATATAAAGCCATGTCCAACCCGGAATTAATGGACATGCTGCACCTCAGAAAATCCAAATCCCATCGAGCTACGCGCTCGAGAGACTTGAACCTCAGCACTGAAATAAATAGGACATGCTGGAGGGACAGATTCATAACCCAGAGGCTCCCTTCACTATGGAATAAAATCCCAGTCCAGGTTAGGCAGAGTCCCTCATTGACTCTCTTCAAGAGGAATCATGATGAGTGGATGGGAGATCGTAGGTTTACCCCGGGTATCACTTCTGTGTCACTGTTAGACAGAGGCACAGTATACTAACCTCAAAAAAGGGCATAGCAAAATAAATTTAAAATAGGTGGCGAAAGCCAAACACATTCTGGCTAGGCTTATAAATGCCCTAGGGCAGATAACCTAGTATGAACCTATGAACCTATGTTGCAAGCAAAGTTTAAATGCATGGATGTACTGTTTCTGGTGCTGTTCATTTTATGGGTGTGCAAAACCTTCTTCAGAAATGGCTCTAATGATGTCTTATGTCATCTCAACAACCTGTAGGAGACCTAGTATAGATACAGGGCTCTAAAGGGATCTGCATAGAATAATGTGTCAATATCCTGGATTTTCTTGGTGAGGACTCTGTGTGGGCATTTCAATTGTTGCATATGCCAGGTCAGGTACATACTAAAGGAGACATTGTACTTAGTGATGGGCCTGATAAGGGCCAAGAAGAGTGGTGGTATAACTTCCTTGGATCTGACTGCCATAACCTAACTTGGAAATTAGGCAACATAGAATGATCTTCCTACCATCTTTACTACATGTTGGTCAATGGCTAGATTACTGCCTACATATGTTCCCAGATCTCCATCTACCCAGTCAACTCATAGGAGTGTTTTATCAATGGTGTAATTGGCCTGGGTGGATATTTCCAAAAATGAACCATGATGCCCTTCTTTGTATTTAGTTTTAATGCATGGCTCTAGCTCCAGTCATTTGTCTGCACTAGACCCTCTTGTAGGATGTTGGTGTCATGTGGGGCAATTTATAATAGATTCCAATTTTCAATCATCCATGAACTTGGTGAGCCAGAGGTCCTTGAAATTAACCTTGAGCAGCAAAAAGTAGATGCAAAACAGGAGTGGGTCCAGCATGGAGCCCTGTGGTACTCCACTGGTGACCTGCCACTTGGTGGAGGTGGTTTCACCAATCCTGACTTCTTGTTCCTATCTGTGATCCAGCTGACAATCCATTGAATTATATATGGATTTATGCTTAGTTTGGTGGGTTTATCCACAATACCTGAGTGGGGGTAATTTATCAAATGCCTTAGCCAGATCTAGGTAGGCATTTTGTACCATGTTCCCTTTAACCATTGCCTTGGTTTCCTTCTTAAAGAATTCTACCAGGTTGAGTAGGCATGCTATTCCCTTGACAGAAAACTAAACTGGGATGAGTAAAGTGTTTGTAGGCTCCAATTTCTTTGTTGATATTTTCTCTGATAATTTTTTCCATGGCTTTGCATATTAGAATAGTCAAACTAATGGTTCTGTAGTTTCCGGGATTAGTTGATGGTCCACCCTTGTGAAGTGGGATAACTGTTGCCATCCCCCATTTGCCTGATAAATAGCCTATTCTGAGGCTGTAGTTGAAAACTGACTCAAAGGTCATGTTTCAGATGATTTAGGAGACAGCCCAGTATACTGTCTAACCTCAATGACCCTATGATTTTGGCCTTAGTGACCACTACCATGACTGGCTCCCTGCTAATAGTTGGGGAGTTATGCTAGTAGGGATTTCCTGCAGAGTAGTAAGGTGGGATTGTGAGGTGAATTTGTCAGGCTGCAGGTACTATCTCACTCTGCTCAGCGAAGGTGGTGCCATTTACTACCCATTCAGCACACTGCTGCATGCTACCCTTGAGGTTTCAGACATAGATGCAGAAGGCCTTGTGGCTGTCTTTAGCCTGTGTGGCTATCTTGATCTCATAATTAGCCTTGTTGGATTTAATTAGTCCTCTTAGTTTCCTATTTATTTTAATTAGTGAGCTCTTGTCATAATTCTGGCTAAAACTTTTTGTTTTATTTTGTTATATACTATGTTAAGATTAGGAGTCCATCAGTATGGTTTATTTTTGGGGATTTGCTTTGGACTTACTTCTGGTAGGTACAGCAGTCTCTTTCATCCATTTACATGTCTGTACATTGTTTCTATGAAGAATTCTCCATCGACTGTTGTGAACTCGGAGTTAGATAGGGCACTGAATTTTGACAAACTGTCAGTATGATGCAGTTAGCGTTTTACAAGTTGATTTTTTATTTTGAAAGAGACAGCTTTGTCATCCAATCACACCAGTGAGGACATGACACAGGGTTAGCACTCCTCCACACTGGTGAGGATTAGGTCCAGTATGTTTGAACCTCTGATTGGAGTGTGTACTAACTGATCAAAGACATTTCTATTAATAATGTCCAGGAAATGCGCCTACAAGTTGGAGAGAGTGCATGTTTCCCAGCCTATAGAAGGGTAATTAAAGTCTCCCAAAAATAGAAGGCTTGGTTGGATGGGGAGATCCTCCAGTAGGTCTAGATAAGAGTTCAGATATTCTTGTGACATAGATTGTGAAAATTAATACTTTCGTACCAAGAACACGAGCCAATAATCCACTGGTTAAAAAAAATAATTTATTTCCACAAACAGAAAGCTGGTAAGCGTTTTTGTCCTGAACCACAGAACGTCATCAGACAAATGACATAAAATACAATACATCGTTTTATACTCTAATTAATTTAAAAAATGTGTGTGTGTAGTTCTAGTTACACCCCCTTAAAGGAATATTCCTATTAGTATAAAAAGAACATTAAAGTAGATACTGTCAACACATAACTTATTAGCAGCCACCAAAAAGTATGTATATGCATGAATCCAATGTACTCATATATATATATATATATATATATATATATATATATATATATATATATCTATATATGTGTGTGTGTGTAGAATTTAAAACCTAAAATAATTTATTCCTATATATTAAAATAATAAATATGATAAATACTCTAAATATATAATAAATACAAATATAAAATATGTAATATATAAAAGGCATACATATGCAAGTCTATAACAAAATCAGATCGTATATATAGATAAAAGAATACATATATGTATGTTCTCAACAATGTGACAGCACTTCTATTAATTTATATAGGTATGAATCATGTAAAGTGTTATCTCATTAGGGCCCTAATTCTTAAAAGGGAACTAATGACAATACTTTCATTCAAACCAGGCCAACTGGTGGCATCAAAAAATAATTGCCAGTACAGTTCCCATCTTTCCAAAAGTAATGACCAAGCACCCCCTCTAATATCAGTGCATATACAATCCAATACAAAAAACTTGAAGGAGTGTCCCTCATTCCCTGTCACATGTTTACTTAGGGCATTAGTATCCTTCTTTTTATGGATTTCATATAAATGTTCATAAATACGATTTTTTAGTTTTCTATCCATCTTTCCTATATAATAACAGCAGCATGAATCACATATTGCCCATATCTCACACTCTTCCCTCCCTCTGCCTAGGGTTGCTCTGAAATTGGGGCACAGGGTGACTCTCCTTTGCCAATGGGCCCATCCTGTTCTTCAGACACTCTGGGCGTCTCAGTTGAGGGTATTCTTCTTCATCTAAAAAACACTGTATAGAAACAAAACGAGGTCCTTGTCCGCAGAAACCACACAAAGAAGAAAAATCCTTAACGCGTTTTATTTGTAGTGACAGCAAAGCGTTTTCGCCACAGCAATCCGTGGCTTCTTCAGAGCAATAAACATCAAACACATTACACTCCATTTATATCAGGAAGTAAGGAAGTGACATCTTCCAATTTCCTGAACTGAGCAGCCATTTTTATATAATAAACAATACAATGTAATGCAAAACATCTCCTCATTTAATACAACAACAAGTATATAAAACTTCATATAAAAAGCATTAAAAATAATAATAAATTAAAACATTACATCTAAATATTAGTTAACCTGAAACAGTTAAAAACATAACTTTTTGTTTAATTTATTTTATTTTGTCTATTTTTGGGACCAGATGACCTAATAAACAAACCTAAAAGTGTATATATATTTTTATACAAATATATAAGTGTTTTTATATGTATATTTTTATGTTTTTGTATTTTATATTTTATATTTTATATTTTATATATTACATATATATACCTGCAAAGGCAGACTGTTACGCTCAACTAATGTTGGCACCATAAAAGACGTCATGTCTTGTACTTATTAAAAAGTATAATAAACCAAATTTAACTACTAAAGTATAAGGAACCCATTTGTTCATTATTTTACTACCAGTGGTAGGTATTTTTGACTATGGTATTACCACATGTTCCCAAAACTATAGCAAAAGAAGGGGGTCCTTCACTGCCCTATTATTATAATGTTGACCAAGATGACATTAGGAGACCACAAATATCTTATAATCTACCTAAAATAACTTTTTAATTTTAGTACAGGAGCTATGCTGCAGTTGCTGTTCAACCCAGGATGCGTAAACGCATCGAGGCGTAACTGCCATTCAAGCTCCCGATTTTCCAAAATTAATGAAAAAGGGCCTCCCCTAGTTTTTAATGGTACATGGTCAATGGCCATGAATTGGAAACTATGACCTGGATTTAAACCTATATGCTTTGCCAGTGCATTGTCACCCTTGTCGTTCTTAATAGCGTACATATGTTCGTACATTCGGTCCCGGATCCGATGGTCCGTTTTCCCGATGTAGAACGCCTGGCAACAATTACACATGGCGATGTAAATAATAGATCTACTCTCACAGTTTAAAGTAAAACGAATGTGATACTTCTTTTCCCTAACCATAAAAGTTTCACCTGTTCTGACTTTACTACAGAATTTGCAAAAGCCACATTTGAACATACCTCTTTTTTTATGAAAGGAGTTTTGAGGTGCGTCCCTTTGTAACAATTCCTTAAGGTTGTTTGATCTCTTAAATATAAATCTAGGTTTACTACCTAGTTTTTCAACCAAAAGAGAATTTGAAGATATAAGATGCCAATTCTTACGTATTACAGCCAGAATCCCCTTAGAATTTTTACTAAAGGTGGTGATAAAGCTTAAAGAAAAGTCACATTCTTCACCTAAGGATGATGCCCCTGTTACTATCTCCCCACTATTCAAATCAGTCTCAGTCGTTACTGTGTTAGCAATGGGGTCAGTGTGTGTATGATTTTTTTGAAATAATAAAGGTTTGTAAAAACCATTAGACCTTTTATAAGTGACCTCTCCAGTCAGGTCTGATAGCATTTGGTCAGGGTACCCTCGGTTACTAAACATTTCTTTCAATAATCCACATTCTTTAATTAAATCAATCATAGTACTGCACATTCTTCCTGCCCTCACCAGTTGTCCCTTTACAATGGACCTTTTCTGTTGGTATGGGTGAAAACTGGAGAAGTGCAGGAAAGAATTGCAGTATGTAGATTTTCTAAACACTGTTGATATAAGCCCTTGACTTGTAATGTCCTTTTCTAACTTCACGTCAAGGTAGTCAATTTCACTGGTTGAAAATTTGAATGTGAATTTTAAAAATTCAGTTGTTGAATTCATGGTTTCCACGAAACCTGCAGCTTCTAATTCCGAGCCCCTGAACAAAATAAAAATATCGTCCAGGAATCGGGTATAATACATTACAGGTTCCATTAAACCTGAGATCTTTCTTAAGATGTTAGCCTCCCAGTATCCCATAACATAATTTGCCACTCCAGCCCCACATGGAGAGCCCATCGCTACACCACATTTTTGAAGAAAAAAGTCACCATTAAAGGTGAAGTAGTTGGAAGTGAGGACAATGTCCAATAATTCTGTGACCAAGTCTATTTCCAACCTAGAGGCCCCAAATACCTGAAGCATAGACCCTATCCATTCCACCGCTTCTAGATGCGGTATGGAAGTATACAGGTCTACCACGTCAATGGTTAAAAAGTTATTGTCACTATTAAATGGGATACCATTGATGTTGTTAAGGAAGGACCATGAGTCTTTACATATACTAGTAATCTCCTTCATATATTTGTCCAATATTTTTGTTATAAGTTTAGAACAGGGGTATGTGATAGAGGACCTGCCGTCGATCAAAGCTCTCATAGTTCTCACACTGTTCTTGGTTTATGTGAGAGTAATGATTAGAAGCACCATTGTTATCAGTCATCTCAATTACATTGACTTTATTACTCCATTCTTGTGAAGGTGGGGAGCTGGGGTATGCTTCACACTTACTATATTCATTTTGTCTCTATTTAATTTTTTCAACTTTCTTGCTTTGATATTACTATCTAACAAATCAATATTATCATACATTTTAATATGTTCGTTTTTAAAATCATTATATTGTCTATGAGTACATATAACATTATCTAAATTGGTAACTGTCTGAATTAGTTCATCAATTAAAATATTATTATGCTTAATTACTAGGTTCATATAATCAAATCCATGCTGGTCAAACATTGCAGTTAATTCCTTGAGAAAGACAGAATCAGCTTTCATAATTCATAAAAGAAAAGGTTGTGCCAAAGGGTTTAAGGATGTGGGTTTAAGGATGTGGTGTTACCCAAACAGCCTAAAAGGTGATTCTGTCTTTTTTAAGGAATTAACTACAATGTTTGACAAGCACGGATTTGATTATATGAACCTAGTAATTAAGCATAATAATATTTTAATTGATGAACTAATTCAGACAGTTACTGATTTAGATAATGTTATATGTACTCTTAGACAATATAATGATTTTAAAAATGAACATATTAAAATGTATGATGATATTGATTTCTTAGCTAGTAATATCAAAGCAAGAAAGTTGAAAAAATTAAATAGAGACAAGAATGAATATAGTAAGTGTGTAGCATACCCCAGTCCTGAACCTTCACAAGAATGGGGTAATAAATTCAATGTAATTGAGATGACTGATAACAATGGTGCTTCTAATCATTACTCTCACATAGACCAAGAAGGGTGTTTTTTATACGAAGAAGAATACCCCCAACTGAGACGCTCAGAGCATCTGAAGAACAGGATGGGCCCATTAGAAAAGGAGAGTAACCCTGTGCCCCAATTTCAGAGCAACCCTTGGCAGAGGGAGGGGAAGAGTGTGAGAGGGAGGAACACCTACAGCAGAGGATGGAAAGTAAAAATATTACAGGGTGAAGATGTTTTAGTAGAAAGGCCTGAGATCCAAACAGGACATTAGAACCATTTACTACCTGAATGTTCTATTTTATTTACTACTGCTGTAGACTTTAAGGTTTATAAATTTTCACAGATTAATATAAGTACTAGTCATTGTGATGTGTTTTCAAAGGGTTTGGGTTTGTACCCTGGCAACGTAGTGACATAGGTAATATCTTAATGGATTTGAAACTATTCACCTGCAATTTGAATTTTAGAATATTGTTTCAAAATTCTGTATCTAATCAGACAATAAACCCCTTAGCAATTTCCAGTACCTATAATCCGCCATTACACCCTATGGTATTATTATTTGAAAGGATGTGTGAAACTGATATAAGGAATATATTGTCTCAACATAGAAGTATTGATGAGATTACAAAAAGGAAAGTAAATACTATTAAAGAGATTAAGATGTTTTTTAGACAAAATAAGAATTTTGAAACCGGATAAAGGGGGTGGAATTGTTTTAATGAATCAAGATGATTATAATAGTAAAATGTTATTTATATTGAATGGTAGAGGGTACTTGAAATCATCCCTTAATGAATTAAATGGAGCATACCACAAGATTAATAATGAATTACAAGATTTATTTATAGAGGGCACAATATCAATTGACACATTAAATTATCTTTTGGTTACACACCCAAGAATCCCCATTATGTTCGGATTACCAACACTACATAAAGACTTGTCACAGCCCCCCCCCCACCCCCATGCACCCAATAGTAGATTCAAAAGGGTCCATTACACAACCCCTAGACAAAATATTTGGACTCAAAGCTGAAACACTTGATAAGCAGCGAGACACATATAAGTAAGGACTCGTGGAGCTTTTTAAGATCAGTTAGTAATATTCCATTTAAGGAGCATTACATATTTCTTATCATTGATATAAAAGACCTTTATTCTATTATTCCTCATAATACAGGTCTTGAATGGTTTACAGAGTTTCTGTATGACAAGAAAATTGAACATTTTGATGTTTTATTATACAGTCAACTTATGGAAATGGTATTGAAGAATAATTTTATCTTATTTAACAATGAGATTTTTTTGTAGCAAGAAGCGATTGCCATGGGCTCAGCATGTGGGGGCTTGTATGCAAATATTGTAGTAATGCAATGGGAGAAGAAGTATGTATTTCCTAGTAATTTTTTCATTCACATCAAATATTATTGTTGCTTTTTGGATGATATTTTTTGTGATTTGGGATGGACATTTTGAAATGATTAAGGAATTCATGGATTATATAGGGTCCACTACACAGTTTTTGAAATTTACTTGGAATGTTAATTTACATGAAATTTCTTATTTAGATGTCTTGTTATGTAAAGATTATGAAAATAAGAGAATTTTATCTAACTTTTATAAAACAGTTACATATTCCAGTGCATTACTATATTACAGTAGCATTCATCCATATAAACAGAAAAAAGCCATAGTCAAGGGGCAATTAATTTGAGCAGCTCGGATGGTATCAAATATGGATGACTTCTTAGATGAATGTGATTGTTTGAAAAATATGTTTTTAAAAAGAGGTTATCCCTTTAAGTTGGTGAATGATACCATTATAGAAGTAGTGAATAAGAGAGAAAGGAATTTTTATTTACCCTTGCTAACTGATGACTATGTACAGGATCAAACAGCAATAGATGTACCCATGAGGTACGAAGAGAGTAATGTAAGGGACTATAACATGTCCTTTATATCCAATGTTACTATAGATAGTATGGATATAAAAAATATTCTAGAAAAGAACTGGATTATTCTGAAACAAGAGAAGAATATGAGACAAGTTATAGATGTGAGTCCAATAATGGTATTTAGGAGAGGAATGAGTCTAAAAAACTCTTTTGAAAGGATTAATAATGGAATAATGAAAAAGAGTGGTTATATGAGTAAATGTGGCATGTGCCATTTTTGCAAGTATATTAAGGAAGGTGATGTGTTCCAAATTAATAGAAGGAATTTTAAGATCAAAGAGAAATTTAATTGTAATTCAGAAAGAGTAGTGTATTGTGCAATATGTGATTCATGCTGCTGTTATTATATAGGAAAGATGAATAGAAAACAAAAAAAATCATATTTATGAACATTTATATGAAATCCGTAAAAATAAGGATATGAATGCCCTAAGTAAACATGTGACAGAGAATGAGGGACACTCCTTCAAGTTTTTTGTGTTGGATTGTATATGCACTGATATTAGAGGGGGTGCTTGGTCATTACTTTTGGAAAGAAGGAAACTGTATTGACAATTATATTTTGGTGCCACCAGTTGGCCTGGTTTGAATGAAAGTATTGTCATTAGTTCCCTTTTAAGATTTAGGGCCTTAATAAGATAACACTTTACATGATTCATACCTATATAAATTAACAGTAGTGCTGTCACATTGTTGTCAACATATATATATATATATATATTCTTTTATCTATATATACGACCTGATTTTGTTATAGACTTGCATATGTATGCCTTTTATATATTACATATTTTATATTTGTATTTATTATATATTTAGAGTATTTATCATATTTATTATGTTAATGCATAGGAATAAATTATTTTAGGTTTTAAATTATATATATATATATATATATATATATATATATATATATATATATATATATATATATATATATGTTCATAGGTTCATAGGTTCATACTAGGCTATCTGCCCTAGGGCATTTATAAGCCTAGAAAAAATCTCTCCAAGAGGCTGACTGCAATAATTCCAAAGTAGGTTCAGGAATACTCCACAAATAACAGACCTCAGTAGCAATTCACGAGGAGAAAACAGGAACAACTCAAATCCGATAGATCACAGTACTGCTTTATTTAAACCAAACACAAGAGCTTTCACTACTGCTTCTTCAGGTGTATGAGGAAAGTCAGAACAGCACCTGTTTAAATATTACTTCAAAACACATGACCACATCTTAAAGGCAAACAATCAAATAAAAACTTACCTACAAGACAAGACATTTTCATCAATTAAAAATCTATACACAAATAAAATAAGTGAAAGTGCATACAGTACAAATATATAAAAATGTATATAAATAAAAAAAATATGTATACAAATATAAATATAAAATATGTTTAAAATCAGTCATTTAATATTATCTACGTAGTTTCCTTTTCTTTAACGTTGGTTTCATAGGCATATTGTCATTCAAGCCATGGCCAAACATGGCCCTTAACATAACAATCCACCTAGCTTCAAGTTCTTCAGTTCTACCCCTAATGTCACTAAACCTGTCATTAAGAATAGCTCTTGATATCACCATAAACTTAAAGCTATGACTTGTACCTTTCTCTGAAACATGTTTGGACAGGGCATTAACCCTGGATCCCATAGCAATATGATACACATGTTCCCTGATCCTCTCCTTTAATATCCTATCTGTTTTTCCAACATAGAAACATTGACACAGAGAGCACACTGCAAGATAAACCACATGCTGAGTACAGCAACTAGCATTAACTCTAACATCTTGTTTTAATAAATAGTTTGATCATTTCTACTCTGCTTCGCTCTTGCTCTGTGGACCTTGTGATTTATTATTTACTTTTTGTACGAAGCTTGAGTGTTTACCCAGATTTTGGCAGGTTTCGTTGGTTACTACATTTTTATTCTTTCTTTCATGCTACATCTGGGAGTGGAGTCATGCAAGCATCTGTAGACATTGAGCTTGACTATGAGCCCGAGGTGTAGACTTGGGCTCAACAGGACTGCTACGTAAAAGATTTGAACAGTATCTTAACTGTTCTACAGTGAACTCTTGGCAATTGGAAGAGATGGAGCGTACCAGTGATGACAACAACGTGACAGTGGATTTGGAGAGATTGCAACAGTCTTTGGATACCTTAGAGAAAGATTTCTCTCGGCTAAAATGCTTACAGACCCAGCGATTGCATTTCCAGCATTGCCTGGATAAAATTATCATACCCAGAGGTTTACGAGTTTTCAACATGCCTAATCAGGGCGAACAATACCCGGAGCTGCTAGCTAAGTGGCAGCGTATTAACTTAGAGGTAAGCAGGCAATATTTGAAGCTGCTTATTGATTTCTTTTGTCCTGAAGAGATGGCTCTCATGGAGAGTATTAAAAATCAGGAACAATTTATTTTTGATTCTTTTTCGAACTCTATGGTGACGCCTCTCTTTGAAAGTCTCCTTGATGGAGTTTCAGCTTTGGAGCGTAAGCTGCTCCAACAAAAGAGAAATAAGATTTTCAGAGACCTAAAAGACTTTAAATTAGGCCACGTGTTTGTCTGGCCTAGATATGGACAAACTACTGTTACATCTGTGAAAGATAATGTTTTATGTGATATTATTGATGCTGATGTCCATAAGAGTGCAACTAGTAAAGCTGTTAATGATGAACATGTAAGTTTAACTAGTGGTTTACAGAAAGATGAAGGAGTTAGGTCTGCTCCATATAGGAATGGAGCTATACTGAGCAATGTATCAAAGAATGTACCTGTTGTAGCTAGGAATGCTATACTACCTAGTGATACGGATGATGTTATCAGTTTAACACATGTGGAAAAGAATGATGAGAGCTCTGTTATAATAGGAAATAAAGAGATGAGTGAGACTAATAATACAAATCTGTACCCAGCAGTACAGATTGCTAACAATGGTTCATCGGGTCACATAATAACTGATGATGGTATTGTTAGATCTAAAAATGTTTCCAGTATTTCTAATAGAGTACCAGCCTTAGATGGGGATATTTCTTTTCCGTTACCAGTACGGAAAGAAAAAAGGGCAAGAAGGGGCAGGTCTCTGAGCAGAGGTCAACAGAAATGGAAGATGTCGGACGAGTTCCTACCACATCAAACTATCAAGAAGATGTGGAGGAGCAAGCTCAACTAAGTTTGACCTCTAGTGCCCCGATATTTCGAGGTAATACTCAGTTACTCATCTGTAATATTTCTAAATATATGTTGACATCACATGACATATGTCTTTTGAATAAAGGTCTTAACTTTATTCCAAGCAGTCATAGCAATTTTACGGATACTATTATTGATATGAGACTCTTTTGTCGTAATTTAATGCTTAAGCTACTGTATATGGATAATGAGGAGACAGATGTTGATAATGTAGATAGATCTGAGAGATCAATGAGGTTCAAGCGTTTGAGCAATTTTGTTCCTCAGTCTCATCCCTTGGTTGAAGCATATATGCAACTAACAGAGGATGATTTGTATGAATACTTTAATAATACTACTCGTAGGAAAAAAGGGAATTTGACTGTACCAGAAAGAGAGAGTCTTAAACAATTACAAACCATGCAATCTTTAGTGATAAGACCGGCAGATAAAGGTGGCCAGATTGTCCTAATGGACAGTGATCACTATTTAAATGCCATGCATACTCTTCTAACTGATGATTTTTATAAACGTGTCGAAGAGCGGGCAGTCCTCGACACCATTATGTATGTATCAGATACACTATTGGATATGCTCAAAGGAAACATTATTAGTCAAGAGCTATATGACTACCTGCTGATTAAAACACCACTAGTCCCTATAATTCAGGGGCTTCCCAAAATACATAAGAATAGGAGCAACCCCCCGATGAGACCTATTGTTGCAGGACAGGGTTGGGTTACTGAGCACCTATAGGTATATGTGGAGAAGCATTTACGACCAATCCTTGACCATAATCGAACAGTACTTAGGGATTCTAAGCAATTCCTTTTAGACCTTTATGAGTGTTTAGGTAACCTAGGTGATACAGATAATATAGTGTTTGCTACCTTTGACATACAGTCTTTATTCACTGTATTACCCAATGAGTTAGGTATTATATATATTACAGAATACCTTTTACGCTCCAGTGATTATTCTAGAGTACAAATTGATTTGTTGGCATACTTCATAGAGTTAATCTTAGAGAATAACATCTTTATATTTCAAGATATGTTTTTTCAACAACAGGGAGGAGTTGCCATGGGAACCCCTTGCGCCAATAGCTATGCCAATATGTTCTTGGCGCAATGGGAATATGTAGCATTATTTAAGACAAATGAATTTGAACAGAAGGTAGCATTTTATCGACGTTTCGTCGATGATGTTTTTATTCTGTGGAGAGGGAGTCTAGATGAGCTGCATTTATTTCATAATATGCTTAATCAACTAACTTACTACCTGAAGTTCACTATGAATTGCTCTATGAATAGAATTGAATTTTTAGATCTATACATAGAGAAACTTGCTAGTGGTTTGATCAATACAGATGTATTCCGTAAGGAATGCCATCATAATACCTTGCTGATGCGTACAAGTATGCATCCAGAATACATTTTTAGGAATATACTCAAAGGGCAAGGGATGAGGACCTCGAGATTGAATGCCACTGAATCGGGCTTCATTAGGGAAGTCGTTGACTTGAAGCAGAGATTCCTTGAATGTGGCTATAGTCCTCAAGAGATTGACAGCAATCTCATGAACATTAAAGAACTCAGGATAGACAAAGCAGCTCCCTATTTTGGACCCCAAGTGATATCTAACAGTAAATGTCCGGCTGACCGTCGATCGAATGTTAGGATCTCTATACCATACACAACTGATTATCCAGCTATTAGATCTATAATGTCTAAACATTGACCCATTCTTTGTACAGATGAGAGCATTCAGAAGGTAGTTGGAACTAAACCTAGATTCCTTTTCAGGAACAAACTTAATTTGAGAAGGATGCTCTGCTATCCTAGGAAATCTGGCACTACTGTTACTGACACCTCCACCCAACCATGTGGAGAATGCAATTATTGTGACTCGATAGATACTAGTACCCATTTTTTGCATCCAGATCTGGGCACTGTTTTTTATACTAATGTGAAAGCTGATTGTACTACTGTGAATATAGTCTATTTGGCGGTTTGTCAAATTTGTAGGGCTTTTTATGTTGGGAAAACGAATCGGAGATTCAAAGATAGAATACGTGAACACCTCTACCATATAAGGAAGGGGTCCATATTCAATGCCCTAGCTAAGCATGTTATACAAAGTGGGAGTGAACATACTTTTGTATTCAGAGTACTTGAGATAGTCAGTTCCAACATTAGGAAAGGAGATATTAGAAATCACACTGAGAGTAGGGAAAGTAAGTGGATTATCAGGCTAAGAGCAGATAGAGGTGTCGGTTTGAATGAGAGAGCTTCCATCAAACCAATACTTAAGAAACGTAGGAATATCAGACCCTAGTTTTGCCTATATCTACAGACAGCAACATTTATATATAGAACTGTCTGGGATATAATTGACTTAGATGAATTATCTTGCTGTTTTAAAATTCATGTTAATAATGTTTATTTTATTTAGCAGTAATGTTTTGTACAGACATCTATGGGTAGGTTTATAGTTATAGATATAGTAGTTCAGCTGTTTTTAAAGACATTTGTTCATCTTGTATATCATGTTTCAGTATTATATTTTGTTTTAGGAATAGAAGTGCAGACTAGATTTTTATGTATTAGTCTCAGCATGATTGAATAATTGGATTCACCAGTCTAGTAATCAATTAGTGCTGCATTTTATAAGCGATGTTACATGCTCTGGTTAATGTGATCTGAAGAAGCTCTTAATGTGAGTGAATGTGCTTATCTGACCTGCAGTGTGTTTCTATCTTGTTTTAATAAATAGTTTGATCATTTCTACTCTGCTTCACTCTCGCTCTGTGGACCTTGTGATTTATTTTTTATTTGCTTGTTTGCCTTTAAGATAAGTGGTCATGTGTTTTGAAGTAATATTTAAACAGGTGCTGTTCTGACTCTCCTCATACACCTGAAGAAGCAGTAGTGAAAGCGCTTGTGTTTGGTTTAAATAAAGCAGTACTGTGATCTATCGGATTTGAGTTGTTCCTGTTTTCTCCTTGTGAATTGCTACTGAGGTCTGTTATTTGTGGAGTATTCCTGAACCTACTTTGAAATTATTGCAGTCAGCCTCCTGGAGAGATTTTTTCTAGTATTATACTGTTTTCTCTTTGCTCTGCTCCTGGAGGATATAGGAGTTCATTGGGAGTTAGTACTTTTTGGCATTTATAAGCCTAGCCAGAGTGTGTTTGGCTTTCGCCACCCATTTTAAATTAATTTTGCTATGCCCTTTTTCGAGGTTAGTATACTGTGCCTCTGTCTAACAGTGACACAGAAGTGAAACCCGAGGTAAACCTACTATCTCCCATCCACTCATCAAGATTCCTCTTGAAGAGAGTCAATGAGGGACTCTGCCTAACCTGGACTGGGATTTTATACCAGAGTGAAGGGAGCCTCTGGGTTATGTATCTGTCCCTCCAGCATGTCCTATTTGTTTCAGTGCTGAGGTTCAAGTCTCTCGAGCATGTAGCTCGATGGGATTTGGATTTTCTGAGGTGCAGCATGTCCATTAATTCCGGGTTGGACATGGCTTTATACGTCAGGCACAGATCGCCTCTGAGCAGGCGGTATGCCACTGAGTAGAGCTGGAGTTTCTTTAACTGGGCAGCATATGGCATCTGTCTGAGCCCTTTGATCCTCTTGGTGAGGTACTTTTGGGGTCTTTCCAGTTGCTGCAGGTGTCTGGTAAGGTACATCCCAAAAGGGGCATTGTACTCAATTATGGGCCTGATGAGGGATGAGTAAAGAGGCACGATGACCTCCCCTGATCTCGATGTGAATCCCTTCATGATTAGGTGGGCTATATAAAATGTTTTTCTAACCACTTTGGCCACGTGATTGTCAAATGAGAGATTGCTATCAACTTGGGTCCCCAGGTCCCTAATTACTTCTTCCGTATTTAATGGATTACCACCTATGTGGTAATTTGTGGGCACTTTGTTTTTGCCAAAGGGGATGACTATACGCTTCTTGGCGTTTAGCTTGAGGCTATGGCTCTGGCACCAGTTGTCTGTTTCTATGAGGCCCTTTTGGAGGATGCTTGTGTCAGCTGGAGAGTCGATTATAGCGCCCAGTTTGCAGTCATCTGCGAACTTGGTTAGCCACAGACCTTCCATGTTGGCCTGTACCTCCGAGAAATATATATCGAACAGGAGAGGTCCCAGGACTGAGCCTTGTGGGATGCCTCTTGTAACTGGTTTGGAGTCTGACATGGCTCCAGCAATTCTAACCATGTGGGTTCTGTCCTTGAGCCAGTATGCAACCCATCTAGTGACATTGGGGTTTATATTTAAGCTGGTGAGCTTATCTATAATGCCCGAGTGGGGTATTGTATCGAAGGCTTTTGCGTGGTCCAGGTAGGCTGTGTGGCCCACCTTCCCCTCGTCAATGGCCTTGGTAACTGTTTCAAAGAAATTGACCAGGTTTAAGAGGCAGGATCTGCCCTTAACAAAGCCGAACTGGGTAGGATCCAGTGTCTGTAGGTCCCCAATATATTTTTTTATGAGGTCCATGATGATCCTTTCCATAGCTTTGCAGACCAAGCTAGTCAGGCTTATGGGGCGATACTTTCCAGGATCCATTGAGGCACCACCTTTGTGGAGAGGGACCACTGTTGCTGTACGCCACTCTTTGGGTACATATCCTGTGGTAAGGCTGAGATTAAACAGTAGTTTTATGTTTGGGTTTAGCTTTTCTTGGAGTTCATGTAGGACGCAGCCCGGGACACTGTCTGGTCCCATTGATAATGTGTTTTTTGCTTTGGAGAGGGCGGCTCTTACCTGAGCATCTGAGATGTCGGGGGGGCAGCACTCTGCTGGGATAGATATTTGCCCTTTGGTGGGAGGGGAGAAGTTTGCACTGAACCTGTCAGCTAGGATGTTGGCAATGTCTGTGGGTTCGGTGTATTTTTTGTCATTTTGGACCAATTCTGAGCATATCTGGGAATTCCACCCAGGGAACATATATATATATATATATATATATATATAGATATATATATATAGATATATATATATATATATATATATATATATATATATATATATATATAGATATATAGATATATATAAATATATATGAGTACATTGGATTCATACATATACATAATTTTTGTGGCTGCTAATAGGTTATGTGTTGACAGTATCTGCATTAATGTTCTTTTTATACTAATAGGAATATTCCTTTAAGGGGGTGTAACTAGAACTACACACACACATTTTTTTAATTAATACGAGTATAAAAAGATGTATTGTATTTGATGTCATTTGTCTGATGAAGTTCTGTGGTTCAGGATGAAAGCGCTTACCAGCTTTCTGTTTGTGGAAATAAATTCTGTTTTTTTAACCAGTGAATTATCGGCTCGTGTTCTTGGTACGAAAGTACTAATTTACAACAGGTACAAAAGTACTACTGAGTTTCTGGACACCTTGGTGGCCTATTTGTGTTTTTGCAACAGTTTTTTTTCCTGTGTTTTGGACATAGATGGTGACCTATAGCTTGTTAAGGTATGGTAAGGGTGATATCACATGGATGAACTCCAGGGTATCATCGTGTTTAATTAACCTTGAGGTATACTTGTTGCTAATGTAGATTGAGACACCTCCGCTTTTTTGCCCCTGTCTGTACAGCTGATAGTCTACATTTGTGGAAGGAACTGTAGCATTCCATCACCAGAGTACTTTCTATGGCTTTATACGATATGTCAATAATGGCACAGATGCATATATTCTCCAGAGTGAGGAAAGTGTTTAGGGCATGGAGCTTCTTGTTAAGGCTCCTAGCATTAAACAGTAACACCTATGGGTTCCTTTGGGTTCTATTTGCTCTGTTGGTAGGTTTGTCACTTTCATATTGTCTAAAAACACTCTTAAGGCATGGATAATGGATGAAGTTTTAGCCAAAATCTGGAAGCCCGGGGGAAGAAGTATAGGCCATCTTTGGCAAAGCAAGATGGTCTGTTCACCATGTCCTCTCAGGCTGACATATATTCAATCCCCTTGGACTCACACCAGAAACCAAGCTAATTGTTAAACTCAGTTATTTTTGTTTGTTTGCCTTGTGGTCTTTATTTTCAGGGGTCCATTAGATGTAGGATTATGTGTGGTGTTTGGTGTTACTTTTGGTCTGTGCTTTAGTGATTGCTAATGATAGGCATTGCCAATTGTAGGTTTAGGATGTCTTTAACGTTTGAGGATATTGCTTTTTAATGCTTGAGCGTAATTGGTCTGTGTGTTTGGTGGGCACTATGTGTACACGATGTAGTGTGTGTTTCCTTGACAACCTCGTTTATAAGTGAGATTCTTGTCTCCAAGAAAGTTGTGTAGGTACATCTCTCACATACTATGTTGGTTTCTTTAAGGATTAAAAGATTGTCTGCGCACATGAGACAATTATTATGTTGTCTCAGAATGCTCATATCTATCAAGCTGGCTGCAGAGACATTTGGAAATTGCATATCCATGTCGACCGGACCTACACCAAGTTGAGTTATTACAGTTTATGGACTAGGATTTATAAAGATCCCCTAGGGTGGTCTCTAGGGTGAGGGAGTATAGTTGAATAGGGCTAGGATATGGTATTAGATAGTGCTGGTATATGGTATTAGTGCTATATGATAAGCAAGCTAGCTGCTTTGAGCTTAACTCGGTTCCATGCTTCATTGAATTACAGGTTAGAATTCTAGTACTAGTTTTATAGGTAAACTTAACTGTCCAGGAACTTGCATCTGTACAGGGCACTGGCAACCACCCCCATGTGGTGAGCAGTTCTGTGCAAACATGCCTAATTCATAGAAGCAGAAATGAAAGTGAATCTAACTCCTGAGCTATCCGGCTAATAAAATGACTACACATTGAACCTCACTGAAGTACTTCACAGCTCAGACAGACCAGAAAAATACTTTCTGCAGCAAGATGGATGACCTTAGTCCTCAATGTAAAAGTACAACAAAAAAGGAACCTCAAGTGCAATGCAACAACAAACAATGTATTACTTAGATAAATCAGCCAACTATAAGACAAAAAACAGTCAAGTACCAAACAGTAAAGAAAAAAGTTGATTTATAGTAAAAATACACTTTAAATACTCAGAAAATTGTAAAACACAAGTAACAATCACTTAAACAGTGACAAACAAGAGAAATGATACAGTTATTAAACTTATATTTACCTAGATGGCACTATATTCAGTGGAAACATGTCATGAAGCAAAGAAAAATAGTCAAGATTTGCTAAGCTCTGTGGAAATGAAAACAGAGCCAGGCAAACATACCTAATAAGTAGAAATGAGAGTGATATATAACTACTGATCCCCCCCAAAAAATACATTGAGCCCCTCTGGAGTGTTACCCAGCTCAGAAAGACCAGCCCTGAGATTCAATAAAGCAATTTTATCATGCTAGAATACTGTAGCAGCTTCTGCACAGAATATGACTGCTGAGCTATTCAGTAAACAAGGCTGGGACAATGCACAAGCCTGCCAGCACCTTTCTGGCCCAAACACCACTGACTGATGCTAATTACCTAACTTGGTGGTGAAAATCATGCAAATGAGGTGAATTAGTTATACAGAAAGCAGGCAGTCATCAGTGGCAGAGCAGTGTCTGTTGCAGAAATGTATTTGGTTACTGACCATGTACATTTCTGCAAAAATCAAAATGAGGGCATGACAGCTCAAAGTAAAGCATGTATTATGACTATTAGACATGCCAATGGCAAAAATATTGCCATTGGCATGGAAAACAGTTGCAAAAGTATGAAAATAAAAGTTTTTTTTTGGCCAATTTTGACCGTTTAAGCATAATGCAGCAGCATGTAAACGAGATCATGCAGAAAATAAAACAAATCTGAAAAGACAATTTTAAGTGAAATCTGCATTTTGCTATTATAGTGGGTAACATGCAGAATCAAAACAATAACAGGTAACACTGGTTGCTAAGGAGAAAGGCTCTGGTGTAGTGGTAACCGTGTAGGAGCTATAAGGCAGTGGTGTAAGTAGAAGAGGCAGCTGACATGAAAAGGGGGTGTGTCATGCTTGGTGTAAGCACATTGGAGCTCCATGGCTTCCATTTGAGCTTAGCTAAGCACAGCTAAGCAAGGGGGTGTGTCTGATGCTGTATTTACTTATTCCATGAAATAAGGAGTGTGTTCACATCCAGGGGAGGGTCATTTCTGCTTAAAATTGTTTACTTTAGCTAAACGGGTTTCCGTGGCTCCCACCAGCTCTTAAACAAAAAAAAAATCTGGAAATAGCAGAACTGTTTACATTTGGGCAGCGGGTTTGCATGGCATGCCATGGGACTTAAAAGGGGCAGAAATGGAAAGGGAAAAAAAATGGAAATAGCAGAATAAAAGCAATCAAGTACAAATAATATAACTGGCAGGAGGAATGTATCATAGTCAGCCAATCATACAGGCAGCATCTGCAGCATAACAGTATAAACTATGCAAACACCTTTCAGTCTGTTTTTTCCCACAAACTGCACCATTGGTGTACACACCCGGGGGAATTTTAACTGACAAAATGTAAGGGGCTGCTGTCACTTTGATACATTAGTATGTGCTACAGGCTGAAGGCGGTGAGGAGCCCCCCCCCCCCAGACTGAAGAGGAGGAGAAGAGTTTTCAGACCCAGGGTTACCTACCAGGGGCTACATAATCTGGAGATACTAGAGCACTACATGGTGGACAAGGAAATACTTCAGCAAATCATCGAGCAGTGCCGGACTCACCTCACACCCAGAGCCAACAGAGGGAAACCCATCCCAGTGGATACCAAGGTATGTGTAGCCTTAAGAATACTAGCTACAGGTACTTTCCAAAGACCTACTGGGGACATCATGTGGGTCTCACAGGCATCTGCATCCAGGATATTCCACCAGTTCCTGGATGACATGCTACCACATGTCGGTGAGCACATTTACTTCTCCAGCACCTGTGAGGAGAGGACCAGCAATATGCGCCTCTTCTACCATGTAGCAGACTACCCGGCAGTACTGGGTGTCATAGACTGCACGCACAACCACATCAAAGCACCACCCGGTGAATAGGGTAGGGTCTACGTAAACCACAAGGGCTTTCACTCTATCAACTGCCAGGTCATGTGCAATGCCCAGGGCATTATCATTAATGTGTGTGCTGGCAGCCCTGAATGCTAGCATGACTCCCACATCTGGCATTCTTCACAGCTGTACCAGGGATTTGCCAGGGAGGACATCCCGTATGACCATCTGGTGGGGATGCTGGCTATGCACTGGAGCTGTGGATGATGAAACCCATCAGAAATGCACACACACACGCACTCAAGAACGCCATAATGAGGCACATGCACAAACAAAGACCATTAAAGACTGTGTGTTTGGGATGCTCAAGTCACTGTGACGCTGCCTTGGCACATCTGGTGGAGCTCTGCAGTACTCTCCAGCCACATGTGCACACATGCTCATAGCATGTGCCATACTACACAATATGATCCTTCAGAAACAGCTGCAACAGGAACAGCACAGAGAAGGGCCACACAGCCCCCCCACCATTGACAAGGTCCCCACAGGCACAGAGGGACTCGGAGAAGGAACCACCCTGAGCCAGCTCCTGTAGGCAGACAGAGGTGTGCCCAGTATGTCCTGGCCTTGACAAAGAGGCAACGTATAGCACACACACTGACACTGTAGGGACCTAGGGACTGACACCTTTCTCTGACTCACACACAGTAAAATGGATGCTACACATCACACTACCTGTACCTTACCATGTATCGACAGTGTACTGCATGCATCCAACATAGGCAGCCTTCAATCACCGTCCTCACAACTGCCGCAGACACAAGGTAAGTCGGTCTTCTTAACAATAAATGAATGACGTAGTATGTTCTGGTAGCATTTCTATGGTATTGCTGCATGCATGCAAGGGAATGAGGTGGCCTACTGGGATAGCAGCAAGCAACTGACAGCTATGTGGGACACTAGGAAATGTTTGCCCAATACTGACTTCCTCACACTATGCAGTAGTATCCAAGGTGACAAATCCCACTGCAGTATATGTGGGGGGGCCAACTAACTGGGGGTGTCATAGGTCACAAGCATGAATGTCAGTGTGGGGTCCCATACTCACCCCTCAACCTCACCCAGCATGTCAGCCATAGAAAACCATAAAGAAATATCTGGCAAAGGTCCACAAATGACGACAATAATGGAATACCCCCCTTACAGACTTACACAGTGATAGCACAGCAGGTCTTGCAGTTGCAGTAAGGGTCTGAAGGCTAAGAAGTCTGAAACTCAAATGTATGCCATTACAATCTGACCTGTGGTCTTTAGTGATATGCCACTAGTCTCCAGGACAGGGCACAATACTATGCTAAATGGAACCAAAATGTAACGCAGCTAGCACAGTCTGTGCAAATGTGTATAGTTGACAGGTGTGCTCCCCCCATACACATATTCCCATAGAAATGCAGTAACATGTATGATTTTAGGGAAATAGCAGCAGATTACACGTTGCCAGGGCTGTCCCAATCAACGTAGTAACTTGTTGCATGTCTACAATATGCAGGGGTCAATGAGCTATGTATATGTGTGGTTAATACTGTCAGGATGTGGCCAGCACTTACTCCCAGCTGTTGTGTCATAGTGGCCTAGGTACATTACTGTGGTTGACAGGGTCATATTCCAAGAGCTGCAGTGCCAACTATTCTGCATGTCAGCTACACCTACGGCAGGAGTTGTACACACTGTCCAGATGTCAATATCTGTTAATGCACGAAAGCTGTACAGGTCGTAGACAGGGGGCCACACATGTGGACATTACACAGCTTGAAGTTACCTACACAGTGTCTACCATAACTCTCAACTGTACAGACCTATTGCAGAATGTCCAGAGGTTTGCATCATATTTGTGGTCTGTATATAATGAAATAGTGGTTGTCTGGCAATTCACTGGCAAATCACATAAGACTAAGGTCAGAAAATAATGACAGATTGTAGTGTCAGACTTCATACCCTATAGAAACATGCATACTAATGCAAAACTTGTTATTGAATCACCTTTCTATGTTTGTAAGGCCAGTACATAAAATGGTCCCTATATTCAGGCCTCTGTCCCCCAGTTACTTATGGCTTTGTCCAGATGTCTGGCTCTCAGAAGTTAAGAAGTATGGTGCCTAGTAGGACAGCAGGTGCCTGAAGGTCAGTGTACTGCCAGTTTATAAAAGGCTGCCACCTGTCTGTGTTAGCACTGACAACATGTCACTGGCCACCAGCCATACCCATGGAATGACACAGATTGTCACAGAAGGAACACAAGTATGCCCTGTATATCTGTTCTGCTTGTCCTAACATTACATTTGCCTGCCAACTGTTTGCAAAACAAGAAAGGATCATGTCAAAACAGCAGTGGCAGACAGTGTGGAAGCAGACGTCATACCCATAAGAGCAAACAAGTAATTACCAAACTGGTCACCCAACTGTCTGTGTTTGGCAGAACATTATTAACACCCTATCCCCATGTGTGAGCTTTTGTCTGACTGTCACATTTGGCCCTGTCCAGATGTCAGTCTGTGATGGTATGACAGCTAGGCCCACATATAGCCTCAGAATAACATATAGCAACACAAACCATCTAAGGACCACAGCAAATGGAGTGGAGCAATGATGGGCAACCTGCTAAATAGGTACACTCAGAGGTGTGAAGTCCACAACCTTGTGTGTGATGTAATGGCATGTACCCCGCTCACATCAGAATTACAAATACATAGCAGCCACTGTAGCCAAAGCCTGTGACTGGACTACAGAAGGACAAAGAAACACAAGTAAGGGGAAGAGGAACCACTGGCCAGACAAATGGAGAATGTGCACACTAGAACAAATTGTGCAGTAACATTAGGGTGTTTCATGTATATATGCAAATACATTTTTTTTATTTTCTGTTTGCATACCCCCTGATTTTATGAGGATTGGTAGGACCAAGAACCATGTAAAATTTAAAGCCTTAAACTTTAAGTGACAACTCAGTGCACTTTATTTCTGAGATTTTTACATTTTTTTTACAAATTGCACCAATAGAAATTAAATATATTTACAAATCAGTACACAAATGGCAAATATCAGTTTTATGCTGCATCTGAAATGTCTGTTTGCAATTCTGAGCAACACAAATGCCAAACAGTTTAGGAAAAAATAAGCCTAGTAAAAATTAACAACATTCATAGGTAGTGAGCTCAACTTTACATCAGTTCATTTATAATACTATAGTGTCTTTTACGTGGTTCTGTGACTTTCTGTCTATGGTGTTCAACGATCTGATACACCAGCTTTCACTGTTCCTCATTATGAGTCAGCACTTGACAGAAGTTAGTTGCTAATTTGACTGCTCATTCGGCACAGCCGTTAACATCTTGTAAAGCTGTAACAGTTTGTTTTGCAATGATAAAGTCAGGCATGTCACTCCATGCTGCAGGATCAGCTGTTGGGAAATATGGGTTTATGATGACAGTAATGAATAGGTTCATTGATCGTTCTGTTGCAAAGTCAGATAAGGTTATGCCCAGGAAACTGGCAACAGCTTTTGCATTGACTCTTTTTAGATCTTCCTTACTGGGTGGCTTTTTCAAGGCTTCAATAATGTGCTGTTTCTCTTCATTTCACACTCGATCTGGGAACAAGGACAGTGCTATGTGATCTTCGCTCAAATACCAAAGGTGTCCCTTGAGCTTTCATAAAGCAACTTGAGCCATCTGGTTGTCTATGGCTGTAAATGACTCCAGTGTCTGCAACAGGCAAAGATCACTGAATTGAGCATTGCAAGTGTCAGTAGCTGAAAAACCATGCCTTAACGTACATTGTCAGTGTGAAGAGGCAGATTTGGCAAAAAGCCGGAATTTCATGTGCAGTTAATCTAAATTGCTCCTGGAAGGAGTAGATTTTTAAGGCAGCATATGCCTTTTGCCATCCACCTGGCACAATGGTATGCACCAGGTGGACTGAAAGCAAATGCTTCACCTTGTGGTTTGTCATCGAGGACGAGCAGTGACAGTTTCAGAAATTCATGGTAGTCATCACGAGGCTGTGTTTCACGTCAGCTTGTCTTGCAGTAGTGCAACAACCTCACTTTGCTTCTCAGCTAGCCAGTGTTTCTCACAGTTTAACAGACATCCATTACCTCCAGTTTCCTTATCCAGTGGTGCTTATGCATTCAAGTCAAGAAGTTTGCAGTATTCTTTAAATCTTAAAACAGCAAAAATCAGGTATCAGAGCAAAACATAGCTGGTAAGTTTTAAAATACATCCAGAGGCAGCAATTCCATCCAGTGTAAGTCTTTTACTGAAACAAACAGATAAATCCGGTAAGCGCTTTCACCCAACAGGGCTTCATCAGACCATAATGCATCACTGATAACAACTCCTTATATAGTAAAAAAGGCACCAAAAACCTGAATTCAAACATTTTCTTAAAGTGACAAGATCATAGTCTTATCAAACATCTTATTCTAAAAAGATCACCATCTAAAAAATAAAATAAAAAATATACAAAAATATATATGAAAATATATATAAAGAAATATGTGTAAAAATATATAGAAAACATATATAGAAAACATATAAAAATACATAAAATATATCACATTTTAATACAACTACATAAATACTAATATTAATATATACTCAACTAATAAATACTCTAATTTCATAAGAACACAAATTTCATGTGTCTATTATACACAATATATAATGGTCTTCGCCAACTGGTGAACAATTGGTTCTATCTAAGCCTTCTAAACTTCAAAAATGGTTTCAGGAGTACCCTGTCATTAAGACCTGGATGAAAGTCAGCCCTAAACTGAATTATCCATTTAGCCTCCTGTGTTTCAATACGGTTCCTAGTGTTACCACCTCTAGGACCTGTGAATAACATCTCAATGACTCTGAAGGTGAACATATGTGTGTAACCTCTCTCCAATACATGTTTAGATAGTGCATTGACTGTGGACTTAGTTTTAATTTGATAAATGTGTTCACGTATCCTGTCTCAGAGTTTTCTATCTGTCTTGCCCACATAGAATCTATCACATGCTACACAAGTAGCAAGATAAACCAAATGCTCAGACTGGCAAGTTGCAGAGATATGGAACTCATAACTCATGCCATTTGAGGGGTGCACAAAATTACCACTGGAATTTATAAAGTGGCAAAAATTACAACTAGTGCAAGGAACTGTACCAAGAGTGTCATAAACATTCTCCTTCCTACCTTTCTTAGGATAACACAGCAATTTATTCAGGTTGGACCTGTTCTTATACACAAAACTTGATGTATCCCCTACCACCTTTCTAACCACTGGGTCCACAGTCAGCACCTCCCAGTGTGATCTAATGACATCTTTATCACTGCCCACATCCTTGTTGTAAAACAGGGAGATTGACATTACCATATTCCATTATAACTGTAGGGTGCTCCACTTCTACCTGATCAAAGGCTATTTCCTTAGGATCTGAAAAATAGGGGGTAGCCACATCCCTTCTTAAAGTGGAGATCCCAGCTATTCCCATCTTGATCTCCTTATCCTTGTAAGCCCTAGACTTAGATTTCTCACATAGTTTCTCTAATTCAGTTTCAAAGCCTTCCTGTTTGGGGTTATAATGAGAAGCCCTCATGGCTTGACCTCTAATCACATTTTTAAACACATATCCCGGGTGCATGCTATATCTATGCAATAAAGCATTCTGATAGTATGATTTCCTATACACTCCAGTGTTTAACATTCCATTCGCTATTCTCTCTACATACACATCTAAGTAAGAGATCCAAGTGTCTGAAAATTCATACATGAACTTCAAAACACTAGATAAACCATTCACTTGATCAAAAAATAAAGCCAGTTCACCAATTGTCCCTGAACAGATAAAAAAGGGGTCATCCACAAATTGTCTGTAAAAGGAAACCCTCTCACGAAACTCAACCAGTTCAGATAAACAATCCTCCTCCTTGGTGGCCATGTAAAGGTTGGTGTAGCTATTAGCACAAGAAGTGCCCATAGCTATGTCATCCCTCTGCAAATAATACTGGGAATCAGAACTGAAGATATTCTCCAACACTACCTCCAAAAAGGAAACTATGAGATCTATAACATTACCATTCAATCCAGAATGACCCTTAAGGTACTCATACACCCGTTGAACACCTTCCCCATTGGGGATAACCGTGAACAAGGATTGAACATCCATGTTCACCATAAGGTAGTTTAGATCCATGGGTACTCCCTGCATATGTTCATATAGATCAAGAAGAAACTGTTTAGTGTCCCTTAACACATATTTATTGGAGTCAACAATTGGTCGTAGATATTTTTCAACATAGATTGAAAAGGGTTCCATAGACCACCCTCTACCTGATACAATAGGCCTCATAGGAGGCTTCTGATACCTGATTCTGATTTGGAGGCCTCTGATTCGCTCTGATACCCGATTTTTACTGTTTTACCATTTGGACTGTAAGGGGAGTACAGACCATTTACTATATGTGAGTTTTTGCCTTGGTTTGAAGTTATATTCTTTAAATCTTCTAAAAACTGCTATTTGTGGTGCCGAAGATGGGAAGAACATGTCAAACACTGCCATAGAAATAATTTCTAAAATGTAATCTCTGCATGGTAAAAACAAGAGTTGTTTCTCAAATACTCGCTGAATCACTGTGATGCCACCTGTATGCACACCAGTATTGGCACTGGTAGTATTAAATCACAAACCAGCTACCCATTCTGGAACACCTGGCCAGCTCTGCAATGTCTGTACCACTGCTTGTCCCATCAGCTCACCAGTGCTTGATGGAAGTTGGGGTATGTCCAGCAGTTTTTCATTATTTCAACCTGTAACAACAATTGGCATGTAATCAGCAAATTCTCTATCACCTTGAGGTAACAGCTTCCCAGCAAAATGTCCTACAAGGGGTGTTGATGGTTGAAACTGCTTCTTTACTTTCTCAGCAATGGATTGTCATGCAGATTGCCTTGCTCAGTGTATTGAACTTGTTGACATAACCAGATCATTTACATCAATGCCAGCTACTTGCAGCGCTGGTGCAACAATATGCATCACTTGACGAGAAGTTAATATTGTGCAGTCCAAGCTGGCAACGAAACGAGGATCATCCACCAGTCATCGTTTTTTGGATACTGATTCAGGCGATCCTGTATCTACTGTGCTCACTTCTTTGACAAGCTGTCTACCAGTTACTAAATTCTGGTGGTATTTTGACATGTTTGCTGCTGCATCATCTTCATCGTCATTTTCATGTTCACTAGTGTCTTCTGCTTCTGTCAGCTCTCCAGCTTCTCTGAGTGTTTCTTTCAGCTATTCTTTCCCCGAGATTCATCAACAGAAAATTTCCATGCAGGAACAGTGTAGCCACTCCTGCATGGAAAATGGCTGCCTCGAGATCCAGGTGCGTGCCATTTTGATGTGTACAAGCGGCCCTACACTGTTTTAGCATGGAAAGCCATACTGGATGCTAATCAGCTCATTTGCTGGTGAAAACCATGCAAATGAGCTGATCTAGTGATCGAGGTAATCTGCAGGTTTCTGTGCTGGAACAGTGTAAGGTGCAGAAATGTATTTGGTTACTAACCAGAAAAGTAAAGAATAAGGGTGAAAACATGAACATTAGGAAATTCTGCATTTTGTCATTATAGTCAATGGCATGCAGAACGTAAACAATGGTAGGGAACACTGGTTGCTAAGGGGGAAGGCTCATGTGTAGTGCAGTAACTAGGGCTTAAGGCAGCGGGGTATGTTAATGAGGGGACTTATACTGAATCACAGATTTCTTCTAACTGTCGGACTGCACCTAACCATGTAGGTGCTCTAACACGATTGTGTAGGCAGTAGGAGCAAGTAACATGAAAAGGGGGTGTGTCATGCTTGCTGTAAGCACATTGGAGCTCTGTTGGCTGGTTTCTGCTTAGCTAAGCACAGCTAAGTGAGAGGGTGTGTCTGAGGCTGTTTACTCTTATTCTATAAACTGAGGAGCATGTTTGCAGCCAGGTAAGGGCCATTTCTTGCTATTTACACTAGCTAAATGGGTCTGGGCAGCGTGCCAGGGATTTAACAGGAAGGACATAGGAAAAGTAAAAGGAAACAGCAGAACAAGGGAAATGCAGTACAAACAGCAATATGGGATACTGCAACACACAATGGGTCATTGAAAGCACACATTAATATAGCCGGCAGGTGGCTGCATAGCTGAAATGGGGAGGAGATGCAAAAATAAAATTAAAGGGCAACAGCACAATAAAGGAGACTATGAAAGTAGAAATCAGTAATAGGGGACCCTTGTAACTTAAAATGGGCAGGCAAAGCACATAATAATATAGCTGGCAGGTGGCTGCATAGCTGAAAGTGGGAGATGTAAGTAAAAAATAATTAAAAAAAGGCAACTACAGAATAAAGGCAATCATGCACAAATTACCAGTAATGCTTCTAATACTCACAGTGGCCAAATCAAAGTCATGAGTAATATAGGTGGCAGCTGGAATGTATCATAATGAGCCAATCATACAGGCAACATCTGTAGCATCACAGTATAAAGTATGGAAACACCTTACAGTCTGGTTTGTCCCACAAACTCTGCACCATTGGTGTATGCATGTGGGAGAATTTTAACTGGAAAAATGTTAGGGGCTGCCATTGCTTTGATCCATCAGTATGTGCCAGAGGCTGAGGACACAGAGGAGGATAATGCTGACAACTGCCCCAGACTCAGTAGAAGAAGAAGAGTGTTCATACCTAGGGTAACCTACCAGGGGTTACATGACCTGCAGATAGTAAAGCACTACAGGATGGACGGGGACATACTTCAGCAAATTGTGGAGCTGTGCCAGCCTCGCCTCACATCCAGAATGAACAGAGGGGAACCCATCCCAGTGGATACGTATGTGTAGCCTTAAGAATACTAGCTGTGGATATCATGGGGGTGTCAAAGGCATCTGCATCCAGAGTACTCCACCAATTCCTGGATGTCATGTTACCAAATGCCTGTGACCACATATATTTCCCCAACACCCATGAAGAATTTCCCAGCAATATGCACCTCTCCCACAATGTAGCTGAATACCCAGAGGTACTGGGTGCATAGACTGCATGCACATCCACATCAAGGCACCAACCAGTGAGCAGGGTAGGGTCTACATAAACCGCAAGGGCTTCCCCTCAATCAACTGCCAGAGGGAGTACAATGCCCAGGGCATTATCATGAATATGTATGCTGGCAGCCCTGAAAGCTATTACAACTCCCACATCTGACATTCCTCACAGCTGTATCAGGGATTTGCCAGGGGGGACATACTGTGTGGCCATCTGGTGGGAGATGCTGGCTATGCACTGGAGCCATGGATGATGACACCCATGAGAAATGCACACACACCCATGCAAGAATGCCATAATGAGCCACATGCACAAACCAAGGTCATTATAGAGCATGTGCTTGGGATGGCCAAGTAACAGTTCCACTGCCTGGATATATCTGGTGTACTCTTCACTCACATGTGCACACATGTTCATAGTATTTGCCGTGATACACAATATGATCCTGCGGAAACAGCTGCATCAGGAACAGGATGGGGAAGGGCCACACAGCCCCCCACCATTGCCAAGGTCCCCACAGGCACAGAGGTACTCGGATGAGGAACCCCCTAAGCCAGCCTCTGTAGGCAGATGGAGGCATGCCCAGTATGGCCTGGCCTTGGCAAAGAGGAAATGCATAGCACACACACTGACACTGTAGGCACCCAAAGACTGACATCTCTCTCTACTCACACACACAGTAAAAAGAGATAACACACACATCACACTACATGTAACTTGCCATGTATAGGCAGTGTACTGTGTACATCCAACATAGGCAGCCCTCAAGCTCCATACACACAACTGCCATAGACACAAGGTAAGCCAGTTGCCTTAACAGTAAATTAATGTATCAGTATGTTCTGCTAGCATATGTATGGTATTGTTGCATACATTCAAGAGAATGAGGTGGACTACTGGGATAGCAACAGACAACTGACAGCTATGTGGGACACCAGGAAATGTCTGCCCAATACTGCCCTCCCAACACTATGCAGTAATACCCAAGGTGGCAAATACCACTGCAGTATATGTGTGGGGTCAACTAACTGAGGAGTTATGGCTCACAGTAATGAATGTCAGTGTGGGGTCCCATACCCACCCCTCAGACCCACACAGCAAGTCATCTGTAGAAAACCAGAGAGAAATGTCTGGAAAAGCTCCACAAATGGCAGCAATGTTGAATCAACCCCCTCCCCCCACAGTGCCACACAGTCATAGCACAGCAGGTCTCGCAGTTGGCGTAAGGCTCTGAAGGGTAACAAGTCTGACATGTAAATGTATGCCATAAAAATCTCACCTGTGCTCCTTACTGATATGCCTGTAGTCCCCAAGACAGGGCACAATAGTATGGTAAATAGAATCAAAAGGTAAAGCATATATCAGCACAGTCTCTGCAAATGTCTGCAGTTCACAGGTGTGCCCTCAATATGCCCACAGAAATGCAGTAACATGTATGTTTGCAGGAATTTAGCAGCCTAACACAGATTGGTAGGGCTGTCCCAATACACATGAAAACATGTTGCACGTGCTCAATATGCAGGGATCAATGAGCTATGTCCATGTGTGGTCAATACAGTCAGGATCTGGCCAGCATGTTCTCCTGGCTGTCATCTTGTACTGCCCGAGGTACAGGCTGTCTGTCACAGGGCCATGTGCAGATAACTGCATTGCCAATGATTATGCATATCAGTGACACCTATTGCTCTGCGATTAACATACCTGAAAATCACAGTGCTATGTGGAATATACTGCACATATATTGGACTTCTTGAGGGCTGTGTAGCTGAAGTGCTAGGGATTTTGTGAATAATCATGCTTCTTGGTACTGTTGCCAGTGGTGATTGTCAATATGGCTTTTTCCCTTGTTTTATGTCTGCTTTTGTATATAATGGGCATGCCTGCACAATACAATGTAATCTGTACCCACACCCATATCAGCAAACCTCTAACAGGAACATGTCTAAACAAGGGTAGAAGTAAATGTGGAACAAAGGCGCAATGATAGGCATGTGTGGTAAATATTGCCATGACATACTGAGAACGTTGGTAGAGTGAGGGATTTGCAGTAGCAGGAATTGTCTGAAGGTTATGTAGGCTGACACAGTAATGTCTGTCAATATTCAATTAGACTGGTTCATAGGATCATAGGTAGGTAGTAGGCTATCTGCCCGAGGGCATTTATAAGCCTAGCCAGAGTGTGTCGGCTTTCACCGCCCTATTGATTAATTAACTGATCCTCTGTCAAGCAGAACCAATGAAGTGATCCCAGGGGTGTGTTTTCTGTTACCCATCCACTCATCAAGGTTTCTCTTGAAGAGTGTTAGTGAGGGGCTCTGCCTGATGTAATTTGGAATTTTGTTCCAAAACATGCGGAGTCTCTGTGACAGGAATCTATCCCTCCAGCATGTCCTATTTATTGTTGTGGTGAGGTTATACTCACTAGAGCGCATGGCTCGCAGTGACTTGGATTTCTTTAGGTGGAGCATGTCCATCAATTCTGAGTTGGATATGGCTTTGTAAGTCAGGCAGAGATCACCTCTGAGTAAGCGATATGCCACTGAGTACAGCCAGAGTTTTATGTCTGAGGCCAGTAATCCTCTTGGTGAAGTACTTTTTTGGTCTTTCCAGCTGCTGGAAGTGTCTTGTGAGGTACATCCCAAATGGGGCATTGTACTCTATGATGGTTCTAATGAGTGACGAGTAGAGGGGCACTATAACCTCTTTATTTCTAGATGCAAACCCTTTAGTAATTAGATGGGCCACATAGAAGGATTTCCTAACTACTTTGGCAATATGATTGTCAAAGGAGAGATTGCTATCTACCTGGGTCCCCAGATCTCTTATTACCTCTTCTGTATTAAGGGGGCTACCACCTATGTGGTAATTCATGGGTGTTTTGTTTTTTCCAAATGGCATGACTATGCATTTTTTGGCATTTAGCTTGAGGCCATGACTTTGACACCAGGTGTCTGTCTCAGTAAGGCCCTTTTGGAGGATGTCCGTGTCAGCCGGAGAGTAAATTATGGCTCCCAGTTTGCAGTCATCGGCGAACTTGGTTAGCCATAGTCCTCCTATGTTTGCCTGTACTTCTGAGAAGTATATGCCGAACAGTAGGGGTCCCAGGACCAAGCCTTGTGGGACACCACTTGTGACTTGTTTAGAGTTGGACCTGGAGCCCGCTATTCTTACCGTGTGAGTTTTGTCTGTAAGCCAGATGGCAACCCATCTCATGACGTAGGGGTTTATGTTCAGGCTGGTGAGTTTTTCTGTAATACCCACGTAGGGAACAGTGTCAAAAGCCTTGGCGAGGTCAAGGTAGGCTGTGTGAACCACCTTTCCCTCATCTATGGCCTTGGTGACTGTCTCAAAGAAGTCAACCAAGTTTAGTAGGCATGATCTGCCCTTAACAAAGCTGAACTGGGTCGGGTCAAGTATTTGGAGGTTCCCAATGTCTTTGTTAATGAGTTTCATGATGATACACTCCATAGCCTTGCAGACCAGGCTAGTCAGGATTATGGGGCGATAGTTACCAGGGTCAGTTGTGGTCCCACCTTTGTGGAGAGGAATAACCATCGCCGTGCGCCATTCTATGGGCATGTAGCCTATGGAGAGGATGATGTTGAACAGCGTATTTAGGTGGGGGGGGTTAGTTTGTTCTGTAGTTTGTGCAAGACACAGCCTGGGACACCATCTGGTCCCATTGATGCTGTGTTTTGGCTTTTGAAAGGGCTGTTTTCACCTGTGCGTCTGTGATTTTTGGGACACTACACTTTTCCGGTATTGTTGTTTGCACTGAGTCTATCTTCCAGGATGTTGGCAATATCAGTAGGTTCATTATATTTTGTGCTATTTTGCACTAGTTCAGTGCATATCTGTGAGTTGCCACTTAGATTCTTAACATAGCTAAAGAAGGCTTTGTGGTTATCTTTTGAATCCTTGGCTATTTTTCTTTTGAAGTTAGCCTTGGATGATTTCATGAGGGACCTTAGTTTCTTACTGATACTGATCAGGGATGTTTTTCCTTCTTGGGATTTGCATTTTTTCCGAACTAGCTTCCTCCTTCTATTGTATAGCCTATTTATTGCAGGGGTCCACCAAACTGGTTTCCTTCTCTTAGAGAAGTGAGTCTTGGTTTTGCTAGGGATGGCACGATCCATGCATCCTTGTAGGTGCTTATAGAGTGCATTTGTAAAGGTTTCTGCATCTTGGGCAGCATTATCCTTTATCGGTGGGGGCTGTGTAACTTACCACCTCCGTCTTAAGTAAGGGGAAGTTTGCTTTAGAAAAGTGTTTTACTGTGGTTTCCTTAGTTGGGGGTGGTGGTGGGGTGTGAACATCCAGGATGATTAGTTTATGGTCTGATCTAACCAGTGATGAGTTGACCTCTGGTGTGGAACATCTGTCGCCCATGTTGGTGATGACCAGGTTCAATATGTTTTCACCTGTGGTAGGGGAGTTTACCAGCTGATCCAGGGCATTTGACTTGATGAATTCCAGGAAGTGCTGGGCCTGGGAATTTGTACTCTAGTAGTTTTCCCAGTGAATGGTAGGGTAATTAAAATCACCCAATATCAGGGTGTTTGGTAGGACCTTCATGTTTTCCAGTGTCTCCAGAAAGGTGGAGTGGTGGTCCTGGGTCATGGAGGGTAATCTGTTACAGGCCACAATTTGCATTGCAGATTTGCCCGATGTTAGTTGCACATGGATGATCTGAGAGGTATCATGCTGCCTCACTGACCTGGAGTTGTAGGTATCCTTGATGAATATGGATACACCCCCTCCTTTTGTTTTTCGGTCTGTGTTCTGTGGCTGAAATGTGTGGTATGAGTTGTAGCCCGGTAGTGCTGGGGTGCTCTCTGGAGCTTTGAACCAGGTTTCAGTTACTGCACAGATGTCGAAGTTCTCCATACTGAGGAGTGCTTCAAGCGCGTGCATTTTGAGATTTAAACTCCTGGCATTGAGTAGCATAACCCTCAGTTTTTTGTTAATTGTGCTGTTTACAGCAGTGGGTTTGACTTTTGAGCCTTGCCTAAAAAAGGCACTATGGGGGCAGCATGGGCCTTGGAGAGTATTCAAAAGCCTAGGGGTGACAGATGCACTGAAATAACTTTCCATAAAAACGTATGTTTATGCAGACTGGACAAAACCTCTAATCAAACACCTGGACAATCAGCCAAAAAATGTACAGCAGACAGGTATGGCCACACCAGAATATCACATCTCAGGTTACACAGATAACATAGAAGCAGAAGATCCTCAGCCAGTATATCAACAAGTTGCTGGACCATAACTAAACTAGCTGTAGCTACACCTCCCAACTGCTTTGTTGGGCAAGAATGTACATTGCTGCCATTATAATATCAGTCTATGCATCATATGACTAGTATTCCTCTGGTAAAGCACTGTGATGATTTGAGGATGTCTGACACCAGGTAATGACGCAATACATTGCACTGTCAGAATACAGATATGTCAGAAAATGTCTGCCATACAAACCATTACCCTGAGAAAAGTCCTCTGTACCTCTAAGAGGTATGTCTGTAGCACACAAAACCCTGGACCGGAGTACACTTATCTCTGGAATGGAGTCCCACTCTAACTATACAAGGTCACATTAGGCATGCTCCTACACAGGACATTTTGGAACCTATATTGGTCTATAAAACTATATTGTGTAGATATATCTGTGCATATAGACCACTATGTATATCTTAACTGTCCTTACACACACACATCAGACAGGATTACCACCAGCTAGCTGTAGTTGGCCCATATGTGATATATCCACATCTGTTGTGTGTGACACACATGCAGACATATATGGCCAACAGATAACTATATATGTCAAGCATACACACACATAGATGTGCGGAAGTGAGAGTCAGATAGTGATAGACAGAGAGACACAGGGGGACAGACACAGCAGCATGGGTCACACACATGGGTACCCTGAATGGCATACAGTGATGTTCTGCTGTGGACAGTGGCGTACTGGTGTTAAACAGTGGCACATACAAACATAAAAGGTGAGCCCTATTGTGTAATAGTACTGAGGTTGGGGTGAATATCACATCACCTGCGTGTGTGATATTAACACTCCAACCTCAGTATTATTACACAATGGGGCTCACCTTTGTGCAACAATACTGAGGTTGGGGTGTTAATATCACATCACCTGTGTGTGTGTGTGTGTGTGTGTGTGTGTGTGTGTGTGTGTGTGTGTGTGTGTGTGTGTGTAAGACTAAGAGATTTGTTTGTTTGTAGACATAACAGTGTTATGCCATTCTCACCCACACTTCCCACTGCCCCACTTTATCAGTCCAGATGATGTCATTCCATTTATTAGCAACTTTGGCCAACTGTCAGCCCAGTAAGCTCAGTAGTGCATGCGCTAATTGCCTAACACTGTAGTAGAAATAACTAATAAGGCAGGGGCTCTACTCTTGTATCTGTCAAATATGTGTGTGTATGTTTGTAGGCAGAAGTGTTTTGATATGTTTCCCACCCACTACCCTACCTTATCAGTCCTGCTAATGTCATTCCTCATATCAGTACCTTTGGTTAGCTATCAGTTCAGTAAGCTCTGTAGTGCATGCAATAACTGTGTAACACTATGGTACAAATAACTCGTTAAGTAGGTGTTCTACTCTCACATCTGGCAAATGTGTTTGCGTAAGTGTGTTTGTTTGTAAGACAAATTATTGTGAAAAGCTTAACACCCACTGCCCTACTTTATCAATTCTGCTGATGTCATTCCTCTTATAGGTTTATAAGTGTGTAGTAGCCTTTACAAGCCTAGCCCATAAAAGGACCCTGCCATTGTGCTACCCAGTGTTACTTCCCAGTTCCTGTATCAAGTAGAGCCACTGCAGTGATCCTTGGGGTGAACTGTCTATTACCCATCCACTCATGAAGATTTCCATGAAACAGGGTCAGCTAGGTGCTCTGCATGACATGTATGGGAAGTGTATTCCAGGGCATGTGCAGTCACTTGGTGAGGGACCTGTCCTACCAGCATGTTGTGTCAGTTGTGGTAATGAGGTAGAAGTCTCTGCAATGTGTGGTGTGGAGGGATTGAGATGTCTTCATTTGTCACATTTCTAAAAGAGCTGGACCAGACATGGCTTTCTAAGTCAAGCACAGATAGGCTCTAAGGTGATATGACATAGAGAATAGCTGGAGTCCTCTGAGTCTGTCTGTGTAGGACATGTGTTTAATGCCTAGGAACTTCTTTGCTAGGTACTTCTTTAGCCTCCCCAGCTGTTGCAGGTGTCTAGTGAGGTACATGCCAAATGGGCCATAATACTTGATGAGTGGTCTAATGAGGGAAGAGTAGACAGAGATGATTGCCTTTGTCTTCCTGGATGCAAAACCCTTGGTAATGCAATGTGCCACATAGAAGCAATTCCCGACCACAGTGACAATGTGGTGTTTGAAGAAGAAGTTGCTGTCAACCTGTGTCCCCACATCTCTAATAATGCCTACAGTGTTCATTGAGCTCCCATTTATGTGGTACTTACTGGGGACTGAGTACTTTACCAAAGGGGATGATTATGCATTTTGTGGTGTAAAACTTCTGTCCATGGTTTCCACACTACTCATTGGCTCAGTGAGGCTTTTCTGTAGGATGCCTGCATCACTTGTGGCATTAATGATGGTGCCCAGCTTGCAGTCCTCTGTGAACTCGGTCAGCTATAGTTCCTCTGTGTTGAGCTGGACTCCTGAGAAGTAGATGTTGGACAGGAGACTACCCTGTACTGATCCCTGTGGGACTGCACTCATGACTGCTTGGCAGTCTGACTTGGAGTTTGCCACTGTCATACTGTATGTTCTGTGAACCAATTTGTAACCCACCTACTGATATAGGGGTCGATGCCTAGTTTGGTGGGTTTATCAATAATCCCTGACTGAGGAATGGTATCATAAGCCTTGGTCAGATTGTGGTAGTCTGTATGCAGTGCCTTACCACCATACACAGCCCTGGTGACTCACTCAAAGAAGTCAACCAGGTTGAGCAGGCATGATCTGCCATTCACAAAACCAAACTGTGTGGGGTCCAGAGTTAGGAGATTACCTATATCTTTGTCAATCGTGTCCCTGATGATGCAGTCCATACCTGTACATTGTAGACTAGTCAGGCTAATGGGCCAATAATCCTCAGAGTCTGTAGTTGCTGCCCTTGGAGAGAAATGACTGAAGCAGTGCACCATTTTGGAGGGACGAAGCCTGAGGTGAGGCTGTGACCAAACAGGGCACACAGATGTGGTGCCTGGTCTCTTTGTACATCATGTAGAACACAGCCACAGATATGTTTGGGTTCCATGGAAGCTGTATTCTTGCCTGTGGACAATGCAGGTCTAACCTGGGCTGCAGTAATGCTAGGTGCCTGGCATTCAACTGCCATTGTGATTGTTCACTTTGGGGGGAGTGAGGGGTTAAGCTGGCACTGAATGTGGTGGCAATTCTGTTGCCAATATCTGTTGGCTCAGGATAGGAGTTAGCATTGTGCAATAACTCACAGTACTTGTGGGCATTGCTGTGGAGGTTGTTGGTATAACTATCAAAAGCATTTGTGATTGTTGTCAGTGCCTGCTGCAATTCTGCCTTCATAGCTGGCTGTAGATGATTCCATGATGGATCTCAAGTTGTTGAGACTAATAAGGGGGTTTACCAGTCTTGGGACACCACCTTTTTCTGCAACAGTGTCTTCCTTCTGCTGTACACATTAGCAATGGCAGGGAAGCATCACACTGGCTTCCAGTGTTTGGAAGACAGCATCTTGGTTCTGTTGGCAATGGCTAGTACTGTGCATTCCTGTACATGTTTGTACAGTGCATTTGTGTATGATTCAACAGTCATGGAGCTATTTTCCATTAGCATGGGTGCAGTTAAGTCATCCACCCCTGTTTTTATGACTCCAACGTCAGCTTTTGAGAGTTTGTTTTAAGATGGTTACCTTTCTGGGGGTGTGTGGGTGAGATGTGGATTGCCATGGTGATTACATCATGTTTGGATATGACCAGGTAGGGACTGTCTATTGTTGTCGAGCAACAGCCCCATATCTAAGTAAGCAACACAGGTCAAGGTTGTTGCATCCTCTACTGGGGGTCAGTATGAGCCAGTCCAGGGCTTTGGAACTGATGAATTTCAGGAAGCATTGGGCCAGTCTATTGATGCTTGACTACTTTTCCTAGTTGACGGAGGGGTACTTGAAATCTCCTACTATGTCAGTGCTGGGTTGGACCTTGATAGATGCCATGGTGTTGAGGAATGTGGATTGACAGTCTAGGGACATGGATGTGGACCCATAGCAGGCTATGGCCTGGATTGCACTATTACCCAAAGTCAGTTGTACCTGAAGTATCTCAGATGCATTATGCTGGGATACTAGTCTGGAGGTGTGCATATCTGTTATGAATATGGAGACACCCCCACCTGTGGAGCTGTGGTCCATGTTATGGGGCTGATAGCTGTGGAATGCATCATAGCCTGTTAGCACAAGGCTACTGTCTGCTGCTGTAAACCAGCTCTCCATTACAACACAGCTGTCAATGTTCTCCATTTTGAGGTGTGCTTTGAGTGACTGCATCTTGAGAGTTAGATATCTACTCTTGAGTAACATGACCCTCCAATTGCATTCATGTCTAGCTATTATGGGGGTAATGTGATTTGGGACACTGCCTAAAAAGGCACTATACAGGTGGCGAAAAGACTTAGCCAATACCTGGAAGCCCAGGGGTGAAAGATGCAGGCCATCTCTGGCAAGGCATTGAGGTCTGTCAATCATGTTATCATAAGCAGAGAGAGACTGGATCCCCTGAGAATGACAAACAACTCTTAAGCCAATGTTGAAGTCAGTCATTTGTTGATAGTACTGCAGCATCATTCTGGGTGATGGTAGTATACTGCTCAGGGCTACTGTCATACCTGCCTGGGCCACATAATCCAAGTCCTCAGCCATGTCTCTTGTCAGGTAGTCTAGGGAGGGGCATCTCAGGTCATTCACACCCACATGGATGAATGCAGAGTGATACTTGTAGTTGTTGTCAAGTGACCTGACTGGGTGTGTGATGTGTTGGATGCTGGCTTGTGATAGACAGCTGGCTGTTACCTTCTCCATAATCAACCTAGTGAGGCGGACATCTGTGTGCCTCAGTATTGAGTCACCCATGATTACTGTACTGGGCAAGGTGGTTAGGCTTAGGGGCTTAGGTTGAGGGGCACACTGTGTAGGTGATATATGTCTTCTTTGGCATGTGCTGTGTTGTGGTGGCCAAGTGGCTGTCTGTCTTGCTGGTATGTGCTGGTGGTGTAAATATTCATTGAGTGCCTCTGTAAAGGTGGGTGTGTGGTTTGTGAGTGTATGTCAGGGCTGTGATAGTGGGTGTTGTGGCAAGCTATATGTTCTACATGGTGTGGTCCAGGTGTTGACCTTATCCTCTTGAACAGCTAGTCCAGTCTTCACTGGAGAGTGTATATTTCCAAATTTGGTGATATAGAGGTAACTCTCACAAGTCTGAGTGTTTGGAGTTTAGAGAAGATGGGTGTCTGTGTACATGAGGCAGCCGCAACAGTGAGTCAGAATGGCCAAGTGCACCAGGTTAATGGGCGAAAGCACAGAAAACTGCACTTCAATCATGCCAGGAGGGGTGTCCATGACTACTAAGTACTGGGGCTAATTCTGTGAGGAATGATTACTGCTGATGGCTCCCAGGTATGTTACACTTATTGATACAATAACTTGTTGAAGTGCAAAGTTATTATGCTATTTGAAATGCAAGAGAGAAAGAATTAGCAAGATCTAAGGGAAAAACTGAAGGCAGACTTTCTGCCACCTGTAATACTGTACCTCAGCTGTGCAGTTATCAGCACCTTTAGCCAGATGTCAATCGAGAAAGCTCTGTAGCTCATGTGGTAACTGCATAACACTGTGGTACAAATAACTAGCTAGTTGGGAGTTCTAATCCCCATACTGGCAAGTGTGTGTGTGAGATGTATATACTGTGTGTGTTATACCATTTTGAGTTGTGTACAACCCTTTAAACTTCCCCTCACCCTAATTTACTAGTCCTGTTGATGCCATTCACTTTACAAGTACTTTTGGAGTAAAATTGTGTAAGCCCCGTGGTGCATCTGATAACTACATAACACTATAGCAGAAATGACTAGATAGGCAGGAGTTCTAATTTCAACTTTGTTTTGTGTGTGTGTGTGTGTGTGTGTGTGTGTGTGTGTGTGTGTGTGAGAAGCAAATACTGTGTGTGTGTTACACCATTTTGTGTTATGTATAACCCTTTACACTTCCCCGCACCCTAATTTACTAGTCCTGTTGATGTCATTCACCTTACAAGTACCTTTGGACTAAATACAATTGTGTAAGCCCTGTGCTGCATCTGATAACTGTGTAACACTGTAGTAAAAATAACTAGATAGGCAGGAGTTCTTATCTCAATACAGGCAAGAGTGTGTGTGAGAATCAAATACTGTGTGTGTTATACCATTTTGAGTTGTGTACCACCCTTTACACTTCCTCTCATCCTAATTTACTAGGCCTGTTGATGTCATTCACCTTAGAAGTACCTTTGGAGGAGGTGAAATTGTGTAAGCCCAGTGGTGCATCTGATAACTGCATAAAGCTATAGTCAAAATAACTAGATAGACAGGAGTTTTAATTTCAATACTGGCAACTGTTTGTGAATGTGTGAAATCATATACTGTGTGTGTTATACCATTTTGATTTGTGTACCACCCTGTAAAAGCCCCTTCACCCTATTTCACTAGGCCTGCTGATGTCATTCACCTTAGAAGTACCTTGGGTCTAGTCAAAATTATGTAAGCTCCCTGGCACTTATGACAACTGCATAACACTATCATAGAAATAACTAGATAGGTAGGGGATCTAATCGCATTACTGGCAACTGTGTGTGAGTGTGTGTGTGTGTGTGTGTGTGTGTGTGTGTGTGTGTGTGTGTGTGTGTGTGTGTGTGTGTGTGTGTGTGTGTGCGTGTCTGTTTGGGTGGAGATCATGTTCTGTTTGGGTGATACCATTTTGATTGGTGTACCATCCACATCTGTTTACCACTTCCCGATGGCATTACTTTATATAGTGTCTAACTGCATCTGCCTCACATGCAGCATGTTAAACCATTGTGCAGGCCATATCAGTCCTCTGTACAGATGTCTATGGAATATCCAGCCTAGCCCATAGGATTACGCTGGTGTTGTGACACCTGACATTAGTTCCCAGTGCCTCTGTTGAGTAGAGCCACTGGAGTGATCCCCAGGGTGAGTCTTCTATTTTCCATCCATTCAGCAAGATTTCTGTTGAAGAGGGCCAGTGAGGTGCTCTGTTTGACATGTATGGGAAGTCTATTCCATACCATGGGCAGTCTCTGGGTTATGAACCTGTCCCTCCAGCATGGTCTATTGATTGAGGCAATGAGGTTGAGGTCTGTGGAGCATGTGGTGTGGAGGGATTGGGATTTCTTTAGATGTAGCATTTCTAAGAGTGCTGTGTAGACCTGGCTTTGTAAGTCTAGCAGAGATCGCCTCTAACTAGACAATATGAGACAGATAATAGTTGGAGTTGTTTGAGTCTGTCCATATAGGACAACTGTTTAAGGTTTACAATCATCTCTGTGAGGTACTTTTGCGTCATCCTCAGTTGTTGCAGGTAGCTAGTGAGGTACATGCCAAATGGGGCATTGTACTCAATGATTGGCCTAATGAGGGAAGAGTAGAGGGAGACGATGACCTCTTTCTTCCTGGATGCAAAACTCTTAGTAATGAGATGTGCCACATAGAAGGCCTTTTTAACCACAGTGGCAATGTGGTGGTCAAAAGAGAGGTTGCTGTCAACCTGTGTTCTCAGATCTGTTATAATGCCTTCTGAGTTCAGTGGACTACCATTGATGTGGTAATTTATAGGCGCTGAATTTTTCCCAAAGGGGATGACAGCACATTTTTTAGCATTGAGCTTAAGGCCATGGTTCTGACACCAGTTGTTGGTCTCTTTGAGGCCTTTCTGCAGGATGTCAACATCACTTGGGGAGTTAATAATAGGTCCCAGCTTGCAATCATGTGCGAACTTTGTCAACCAGAGTCCCTTTGTGTTGGCCTGGACGTCAGAGAAGTAGATACCGACAGGAGAGGACCCAGGACCAAACCCTGTGGGACTCCACTCATGACTGGTCATTAGTCTGACTTGGAGTCAGCTACTTTTACTCTATGGGTTCTATCTGTGCGCCAGTCTGCAACCCACCTAGTGATATAGGGATTGATGCCTAGCTTAGTTGTTTTTTCTATGATTCCTGTGTGGGGAATGGTATCAAAGACCTTGGTCAGATCAAGGTAGGCTGTATGAACCACCTTTCTGTCATCCACAACTCTGGTGACTGACTCAAAGAAGTCAACCAGGTTGAGCAGGCATGATCTACCCTTCACAATACCAAACTGTGTTTGATCCGGAGTTTGAAGATTCTCTATATCACTGTTTATTAGATCATTGATGATGCATTCCATAGCTTTGCATATCAGACTTGTCAGGCTAATGGGGGTGATAGTTCCCAGGGTCTGTAGTCACCCCTCCTTTGTGGAGAGGGGATGACTGTAGCAGTGCACCATTTGGTAGGGACAAAGCTTGAGGTGAGGCTGTGATTGAACAGGGCACACAGTTGTGTTGCCAGTTCACACTGTAGTTCATGTAAAACACAGCCAGGGATATTGTCAGCTCCCATAGAAGCTGTATTCTTGGCCTTGGACAGTGCTGTTTTAACATGTGCAGCAGTAATACTGGGTGCCTGGGAATCTACTGTTATTGTGATTGTTCCTTTGGTGGGAGAGGGGTAAAGTTGGCACTGAATCTGTCCGCCAGCATATTGGTAATATCTGTTGGCTTGGCATAGGAGGTACCATTGTGCAGTAGCTCAGACAAAATCTGGGTGTTGCCATGGAGATTCTTTACATAACTATAGAAGGCCTTGTGGTTGTCTTTACTATCTGCTGCAATTCTGTTTTCATAGCTATCTGTAGTGGATTTGGTGAAGGATCTCAACCTTATGTTGAGACTGAGAGAATTTTTCTAGTCTTGGGACTTCACCTTATTCTGCGTAATTTCTTTTTTCTGTTGTAGAGTTTGTTTATGGCAGGGGACCACCAGACTGGCTTCCTTTTGTGGAGGAGAGCATCTTGGTTCTATTGGGTATGATGAGATCCATGCATTTGTGTACGTGTTCGTACAATGCATTGGTGTATTATCCGGGGATCATGCAACTATTCTCCATTTACATGGGTGCCTTGAAGTTAGCCACCTCTGTTTTAGGATCCCAAGGTTAGCTTTGGAGAAGTTTTTTATGGTGGTTGTCTTTGCAAGATGGGTGGGAGGGATGGGATTTACCAAGGTGATTAGTTTGTGGTTGGATCTAACCAGGGAGGAGTTGAATATTGGTGGAGAGCAACATTTGCTCATGTTAGTAATGACCAGGTCAGGAATGTTGCTACCTCTAGTTGGGGTGTGAACGAGCTGATCCAGGCCATTGGAATTAATGAATTCCAGGAAACATCAGGAAAGTGTATTGCTGCATAAGTAGTTTTCCCAGTTAATGAGGGGTAGTTGAAGTCACCCAGTATGAGAGTGTTAGGTTGGACCCTAATATTTGCCAGGGTGCTTAGGAACATGGAGTGTGGGTCATGGGACTAGGTTGGGGACCTATAGCAGGCTATAACCTGAATTGCTGTCTTTCCCAATGTTATCTGCACCTGAAGTATCTCTGATGTTTTATGTTGGGCTATCAGTCTGGAGGTTTGCACATCCTTTATGAATATGGAAACATCGCTGCCTTTGGAGATTCTGTCCACGTTCTTGGGCAGAAAGGGGTGGACTGAGTTATATCCTGTAGTGCAGGGGTGTTTTCAGCTGCTTTGAACCAAGTCTCTGTTACAGCACAAATGTCGATGTTCTCCATTTTAAGAGGTGCTTCGAGCGAGTGCATTTTGAGATTTACACTTCTAGCATTGAGCAGCATGACCCTCAGATTGCATTTATTTGTAGCTGTCATGGTGGTAATTTGGTCTTTGGAACACAGCCTGCAAAGGCACTCTAGGGGTGGCAAGAGTCTTGGCCCTTATCTGGAAGCCCAAGTTTGACATATGCAGGCCATCTCTGGCAAAACATCAAGGTCTGTCTATCATGTCATCCCAGGAAGACATACACTGTTTCTCCTTGGAATGACACCAGAAACTTAACCAGTTGTTGAAATCAGTCAGTTACTGCTTGTACTGTGGTATCATTCTGGGTGATGGTAGGATGCTGCTCAGGGCTAGGGTCATAACCGCCAGGACTACATAATCCAAGAGCTACTCCATGTGTCTTTTCATGTAGACCAAGGAGGTATGTCTCAGGTCATTCACATCAACATGTATAGTGACAGAGTCATATTTGTATATGTTCTTGAGGGACCTGAATGCATGCATTATGTGGCAGATCCTAGCACTTGACAGGCAACTGACTGTTACATTCTCCTTATTCAACCTAGTGAGTGGGACATCAGTGTGCCTCACTATCGAGTCACCTATGACTAGTGTGTTGGACATGCTGTTTTGCCATAGTGGCTTTGGTTGAGTGACACAATGTTTAGGATAGTTATGTGTCTCATGTTTGCTATTGTTTTCTGGTTGTTGAGTTCATTTCTGCCTTGGGGGGGGGGCTATTCTGTTTGGGTAGACTTGTAATAAGAGCCTCTGCGAAGGAGGATGTGTGGTTTGTGTTTTTATGTGAAGGCAGTGCTTGTGTATGTTTTGGAAGGCTATGTGTTCCATGTGGTGTGGTGCAAATGTTGACTTTCTCCTCTTGACTAGCTATTCCGGTCTTGGCTGGAGAGTGCATGGATATATAACTGCATCTCTCACAAGTCTCAGTGTTGGGAGGTAAGAGGAGAGGGTTGTCAGTGTACATGAGGCGGTTGCTACATTGCCTCAGGATGCCCACGTTCAACAGGTTAATAGGAGAAACCACAAGGAACTGACCTTAAGACATGCCTTGAGGGGTGGGCATTAATAATAAGTACTGGAGCTGTTTCCTTGTAAAACATTTAGTGCTGGTAAAACTTTTGTGTGGTACAATAATTGCTACAAGAAGACTGGTAAAGTGGTAGACTAATATGCTAGTAAAAGTACAGGGGAGGAGAGAACTAGCAGATCTAAGGGAACAATTGAAGAGCAGTCTTTTTGACATTGCTCAGATGCTTACAAACAGTCCTGAATACATCAAAGCTGTATCTGGAATAGACAAGTTACAGAAAAGGCAGGAAATAAGCTTAGACCTTTTTTTGGCAAACTATATGTTGTCAGTGTCCCTTAACAATGCCCATGTATGTGGTATTGTTGCCAAATTGGCCACAGTGAGGGTAGTGACTCACATGTCAGCATCATGCATCATACCTGCCTGAAACATCATGCTGATACAACGTCCACTACACTATCACTTTTTCAGGCATATAGGAGCACTACATGACTCCACATCTGATGTCTGGTGGGTTATCTCACCATCCATGGAGGCATTAAGAACATTACATGTTGTAAGAGGTAGTGTGTTATGTCCCATATACATAGTCTATGTGGGGTATGTCATATGTATGTAGTAGTACAGTACATAATGGTGGAAATGTATGTCTACTAATCTGTGTATTGCTAACTGTGCTTAGGTTACTATGTGCACATCCCATGTGTCAGTCCTTACTGTGTGTATGCAAAGCATATACCATTTTATCTCCCTGTTTCACCCAGTGGACTCAGGAATACATACCACAGATCTATCATACACAGTATCATACATGTCCTCATCAACTGCATCAGAGTTGAGTGTGTGGTAAAGAAATGACAGGGCCAACAGGCATTGACAGGTGAATCTGTTGCAGTTAATGTAATGGCTACACTTGTGAGAGACCTGCTGACAGTACTGCAGTAACCTGTTCTGTATGTATGAGCCTGTGGTAGTACACAACACTGAGCTGACATGTTTGAAGGCTACCTGTCTGTGACAAGAGGTATGTATGTAAGGTTACACTGTCTGACAAAAATGTCCCTCACACACTGTTGTATGCATACACATCTGGTACATATACATATAAAGCTGTACCTTGCCTATGACATGGTCCATGTATTCCCAGTCTGCCATACTTCCTCTTGGGAATGTCTGCAGGGCCACAGCCTGCAGACAGACAGACACCTGGAACACTAACAGAATACAGCATGTCAGACTACATTCAGTCAGTGGTACTAACAGCAATAATGCCTTCTGGCTAATACGATACATATAATAAACTATGAACAACTAATAAACTGATAAACAATACCAGCAGCTCAAAAACATAGTCAGGTTTATTAATTCAGTATGTGCTTTTGGCTGTAACACCAGCCTTCATCAGACCATCTGATGAAGGCTGGTGTTACAGCCGAAAGCGCTTACCTGGATTATTAAACCTGACTGTGTTTTTGAGCTGCTGCTATTGTTTATCAATTAATACAGTACATACACCTGTATGTGTACCCATAACAAATGCAAACAGACAGTACCTCACATAGTATTACATAGCTACACTGTACTATTTTCACCCTGTGCATCAGATCCATATTAGCATGCCCCTGCATCTATTGTATGGATGACAGGGATGTGGCACAGGTATCATCATATGAACAGGGTGTGGTGTGAGTTTGCCAGAGGCCTAGGCTGGGCCATACGGTTGACATCATATGTGTGTGTGTTTGGGGGGGGTATCCAATAGATGGGCTGTGCAGAGGTGTTTTGTGTGTTTGGAGGTGACCTGCCAGTGATACAGATGTGTGTGTGTGTGTGTGTGTGTGTGTGTGTGTGTGTGTGTGTGTGTGTGTATGCACACAGTCACCCCATGTGGCTGGCCTACACAGAGGTATGTTGGACAGCTGTGTACCGTACATGGCAGTGTGTCCAGGTCACCATCTCTGGGCATGGACATGGGAACTGGTCCTGCCAGGGGTATCACTGGCACCACCAGGCCTAAGGCTAGATGCAGTACTCCTTCCTCATAGAGACTGCTGTCTGCTGGAACTGTACCTGTGATAAGACTGGACAGGACCATGTGGCTATAGCCTGCTCCGGTGTGATGTGGACATCAACCCCCCCTTCGCTAGTATTGGTGTCACTGCCACTAAGGGAGTGTGAAGGTGCATGGCACGATAGACTTTCAGCTGTTGTTGGTTATGACCTACATCCATGTGGCCAATGCCCATCTCCCACCACATGCTGTAGCACAGACATGCCATGGTCAAGGATTACCACGGTCTCACCCCACCATCTATTCATGACCTCAGTATTTTGACATGTGGTCTCAACAAGGTCATATATGTCACCACGTAAATCAGGAAGAGTTGCATCCACCACCCTGAGTATTTGTGTGTTGTGGCATTCATTATGTGCCTGTGCATCCATGACAGCCCAGAACATGAGTCTGGTGACTTCTTCTGTGACACTTGCAACAGTGGACCAATGAGCAGCATTCCTTCTGCAATCACCCATGTCCATCTGCCTGTGTGGGACCTCGCCTGTACTTGCCTATGGCCAGTGTCTACACTCACACCTGCCATACTCACCACACTAGCCTGTTCAATGCCACCACCTGCCAACTGTCCATCATCTGTGGCCACTGGTGATGGGATATGTGTGAGCACTGTCACTGTGTGTGAAGATGGCATAGACAGAAGTGGGATGCCAACCAATCACACAGATTCAGCCCATGAGAACCCCACCTGTACCTCACTATTCCTATCATCATTGTCAGAGCCTGCAGAGATAATGACATCAGTTTCCAAAAGGGGGGGACCCCAAATCCCATTGCCACCTGTGAGGGGAAAACAACATATGCACATTAATACCTGCACTTTTGACTTTGGCTGATACATACACACACACACACACACACACACACACACACACACACACACACACACACACACACACACACACACACACACACACACACACACACACACACACACACACACACACACACATACACTTACAGGTGAGGTGGCACAAATCTGTTACACAGACCACACATTGCCCAAATGGTGACATGTATGACACACAGCCTTCAACATCATGCATTTCAGCCTATTTTACTACATGCAACTAACAATATAGAGCTCTGGGATACTTGATTAGTGTTAGTATGTGATGGCCATTCACCAGCAGAGACTGCACCCATGTACATATCATTGCTGTTCACCTGTATAGCACAGTGCCATGTACTACAGCACATACCTCACAACTGTACAGATCCTCACAGGATGTATAGAAGTCTGGCTCATATGTTTGCACTGTTTTTCATAACCCCTGTGTTCCTCTGATACATAAGTGGGATAACTTGAGAAGTAACATCACTGATTAATGGCATACATTTGAGTGTCATACCTCCAAATCAGCAGTGAATGCACTGTCACAAAATCCCTGTTACACCACTAATCTTCTAAGCTTACAGTGGATATGATAAGTGTACACAAGCTCATTAACATGCCATGTTCTTGTAATATACAAGATGAGACCGCAGTAATGCATTCAAATATGTTATCCTCCATTCATGTGACATATGACCTGTGCAATCCAATCGTTAAACAAACACATGTTACGTGTAAAATATAATGGCTGCAATATGGAAAATATGGTGATTGCATAATTGTGCACACCGTTAAAATGATACTTAATTGAATCACCTTGTAAGTGACTTACAACATTCACTCTTCTTGTGAAGGTGTCTGTCAGCATGGCATATCTTGACTTGGCATTATTTGGCCACTCTTCCATGCAAATATCACCCATCTCTTTCAGATTGCATGGCCAGCTCATGTGCACAGCCCTCGTCAGGTCAAACTGGTGTTATACTATCTGGTGCAGGTGTAGGCTCTGGTTGGACCAATTCATAACCATGAGTGTGTTCAGGTGGCACCATTCTTATATACCTTTGGATGTATGCTTCGGGTCTTTGTCATGTTGTAGGCTGACACACCTCCCATTCTCAGCATTCTTGCAGATGCCTGATGGATTTTGGGCAGGTGTGGGTGTTATTTGAAAATGGCCAGAATTCCCACTACCATGACTACAGGCCTTGTTCTGGCTTTGGAACAGCATCCACACAGTGGGCCACTGCCACCAGTGTGATTCACCATGGGGATGTTGGTCTTCAGGTTATGAGAGGTGTTGCTTGTGGACCACACATACCTTTTGGTATTGTGGCTGTGAGGTCAATCCATAGTCTCATTACACCATGATGCATTTTCACACATCTTTTGGGAGATGTGATGTGCAGTATTGCAATTTGTATCCACCCCTGGATGTTTTCCGGTGTGGGAAATGCTTCCATCTTCTCACCCTACCCCATGGATCAGACATATGCAGACTATGGGAGAGTGTTCCCACAGGTAGTACACAACATCAGTACTAGCAAGTGATTCCTGCAACTCCCTCAGTGTTGCTGTATGTCCCCTGGTAGCCTCCCTGACAGGGTCTTGACATGTCTTGTCATCATTTTTGGAGGGACGTCAAGTTCTTTTCAACAGCACTGTTGTCCCATATTCAATCCGCATTTTGACAACTGTCTCCACTGTGTTCCATGGTGTATGCAATGCTGTAGTACTGTTGTTGTACCCTACTCTTGACTGATACCTTTCAAATATGAAATCCCTTTGCTGCTTTGTCAGCTGTCTGCAAGCCATGGCTGTTGCTGTTGCAGGCAACTGAGTAAATTTCATGATTATCCCACTTGGACAGCAGACTGTTATTTGGTGTTACTCAGTGTGCCTTTACTTGATGGCAGGTATGTACCCAAGCAGACTGTATGCTGTCAGTAAATCATAAGCTGCTGCAATAACATATTATTTGAAGGGTGCGCACACATATGCATCCAGCTTATTGACAGGTTTGTATACTCCATATTTGGTGCGTAAGAAATTAATTGGTTTTACAGGTTTATTGTTCATGTCATAGGTCACATTACAGTTTGATAAAGGTGTGGACTGACATATTATGGTCTCAGTTTGTATATATATCACAAACACCTGGCACCTTAACAGGGGTGTGTACACTGTTTATATCCACTATATGATAGTAATGTGTCACACATGTCCCTACCTTAGGTCGCTTGTCCCTCCATTTTTTTGGTCTCTGTCCAGATGTCTTGCACAGACAGGTCATGAGGTATGCTGCAGGGATGTTATATTCTCATCAGATAGGCCCCTGTGGTGACCACTGTGATGTAATGCAGTTAACCCCAACACAAGTGAACATGCACATAAAGCAATATGGCTATGAGGTACAGTTGTGTGCATGGTACACTGCATGGCCTTCACATGCCTGGGGTATTGGCAAACCACAACATAACAATTGCATACTCACCAGCTGCAGGCTGCCATCCCACATGCAGACTGGAGGGACCTAGGTAGCTGTGGGAGGGAAGTATTGTCAGCAGACCCACATGTGGCACTGGTACAGGATGGATGCAGCATGTCTGCACATTTATATTACAACCCCCAATACTACACAATTTGCTGTCCTTCACCATAGATGTGCACATTTGTGCATTAGGAAACCCCATCCTCAACTGCAATCTGACCTGATACATGCACAAAAATACTATACAATTACAAGTATGCCTGCTACACTAGTCAAGTAATCTACACTGGGGCCTTACCTGCACACTCCTCATCCATTGTCTGGGTGCCACATACTGCCAGTATGTGGGGGGGTCTGTACTCTGATGTTGTACTGGGATGGGTGTCCCAAGGTACCCAAGAAGCTTCCCAGTGGTTGTCAGTGGGGCTGCATGGCCAGGCCCATACCTGTGGCTGCACAGTCCCTGGACACTGCAGCAGCCTTTTGTTGGGCATAGTGTATGAGGTCATTTTCATGATGCCGGACCTGCTTGTATGTGCATGCATGCAGGATGACTTTGTTTACCCTGTGGATAAGGTTATCTCACAGGTCAGTCATCTCCTGCAGATGTTGCTGTCTCCAGCCAAACATTATAGTATGGTTCTGTAGTATGGCTTCTATGATTATATTTGTGTCAGCCGCTGAGAAAGTTGACCTTTGCTGATGCAAAATTGCACCTGGAAGACATAAAAAAGGGAGACACATCACAGAACCTCATACATTTGGCAACAGTATGTACAGAACCTGCACAGTTGCAATGTATAGCAGTAGCCACCACTCACAACCACATCATACCCCTGTAATGTATCAGCACTGTATCTGCTTGCATTGCACTGCTGGTCCTGGAGTGTCATATTCCCCCCCAATGAGGGCTAGTTGATTCTGTAATCCTGTACTCCTCATTCATGTCTGTGTAGAGGGATAACATTGGCCATCTTCCATGTGGATGTGGTGTGGATGGTGCCAATCCTTGGTGTAACTACAGTGTGTAATGGAGCTGGAAGAACATGCCTGAGTTCATGTAGGATGCAGACAGGGATATTATCAGGTGCTATGGATACTTACATCTGTTGCCTTTCAGTAGCCGATATGTACCTACTCACTGGTCATGAGGGGAGGGGTGTGGGTGCTGTGCATATCCACCTATAGTGATGCTGAACCAGGGGGGTGGTGCTTGCCATAAACCTATCTGCAGCAGGTTGGCTATAGCTATGTTTTGTATGTGGTCTGATTGGCCATCATCACATGGTGGGTTGGTGTTTTGCCTCAGAGATTGTAGACATATGTGAAGATGGCCTTGTGATTGGCCTTGGTGGATATGTCCAATTTGTTCTCATAGTTAGCCTTACAGTACTCCACCTGTGGCCTTGTATGCTTCACCAGACAAAGGCTGACTTGATGCCAAGTCGGTGCGTGCTCCTGTTTTGCCCTGTACAGCCAATATAGGGACCAAGTCTGTGGTTTGTATATTGCTGCTGTCCATCACTGGCATTCAGCCTACCTTGAGGGTGTTGACGTTGTCCTATTGGGTATTGCTGAGGCCATAAAGCTATGTAGTTGCCCACATAGTATTGTGTTGTGGTCCTGGACACAGCTGCTAGTTCCAACATATGGGATGCCCTTCATGTGGGCCTTGGCCATTTCTCTTGCCTGTGCAGGGGACATTACAGAGGTGTGGGGGCTACAGCTTCACCTAAAATATGAGGCAAAACTGGACATTCTGCAAAAATATGTACGGTTGAGAGGTATGTGCATTGGCACACATTTCCTGCTTCTGCAGGTACAGTGTACGGTGCTTTAGCAATAGAGGGTGTGTGTCACAGAAGCTGTGACACACACCCCTGTATTGCTTTCCTCTGGCCATTTTTATTTCAGTGTCTGTGGATACTGAAATTATCTATTTTACATTTCAGTGTCGTGGACACTGAGATACTGGCATAATATTAGAGCTAAACTCTAATATTATGCCAGTACAGCTTAGAAAGTGCTGTATGGCACTTTCTGAGTACAGGGAGTGTGTTTAGTGTTCGTGCACTGCTCAGACATGTCCCTTGCACTCATACATGGTTCATGTCCATGTGGGTTAAACAGCAGTGTGCCTTCATCTATACGCAAGGGGTGCTGCTGTTCTACAAGGACACAAACCACTCCATGCAGGAATAGCTCTATTCCTGCATGGAGTTTAATGAATCCTTGGGTTTATCTTTGCATTTCATTTCTTCCTGTAGTTGTTTTTCCTTTCTGTCCATTCGTTTTTTGAATTCAATGTCCTCTCCACCAATTATCATTTTTCTGTTTGTACGTTGATCTTTTTAAAAATCCCAGTCTTCTTGTGTCTTTATCAATAATTTTGCATCAGCATGCCCTACATCAAAAATCTTCAAAAGTGCATTGCTAAAAATCTATTTCTGAGACTGTGTATCTGGCTGGTGCTTCTTATTCTTCCTGATTCTAGAATGCTTCTCATACAGACTTTTGAGTTTTGCCACTGCATTTGGTTTCTGCATTGTAGGTATGCTAGCTAACTGCCATAACTACAGAACTTCATCAACAGCATTTGAACAACTCACTAAAAGAGTTAACTTGTTGGTTGTAAGATCATAGAACAGTCTGCGTAAAACGTGACTGTTGTTTGGAAGCTGATTTGAGCAAGTTGAGATATTAAGGGCAGGTAACTGCTGGCCAACAAGCCAGACATCAGTAGCAGCTCTCGTTTACTTTCTCACTGAGCTCATGGTTCACCATTAGGGGACTGGGCTCTATAAATTAACATTAACACTGTCAGCTACAAGTGCAGAAACTATATGAGTTGATAAATCATCAAAAAGTAATTAAATACAATATTTCACTCTGCACAGTGTAAACAGGAAACAGCATAGAATTTTGAACAATAAAAATAGAATTAAATAGTGCACAAGGTTGCAGGAGGTTATAGGAGCTGAAGTAAAACTGACTGGAGATAGATAAATACAACACTGTAATGCAATTAGTGGTACTGGAAACTGTGACTTTTACATGCTGTGAACTGTCAGACCATTCTAATTTTTTCCTTCCATACACAACTCACCAAACCTCACATTTTATAAACCTATGCAAAATGATTTGAGATAAACTATTTTTTGAAACACTCTAAGTAACATAGGTGCCATGCAGTGGATGGAGTCAGTAAACATCACCTGCAAATACACAACACACACCCATGTAAGTGGAGGTCTGCAACAATACAAAAACCCAAACAATGGATACCTCAGAGGAAAGATCATATGAAAACTCCACAAACCTACACACCACCGACCATGTAGACTCTATGCAACAGGGTCTTGCAAACACTAAGGCCTTATCCCAAACCCCAAACACCTATTCTACACAGATAGGCTAACAGCACTGTCCCTCTACCCCATTCCATACAGAATCTGATGATGTGACCCCTGTCTGGAATACAAAGCAATCCAGACCCTGCCTTGATGGGACTGTTGCACATCCGGAACTCAAGGCCCACTCCATCAAGCTGTAGGCGTAGTATCAACCTGGGCTGTGATATCAGTATGGCTTGTTGGTGTGATAGATACATGTACTACACACTCCTCCATCTGTGGAATACACTCCCTGTCAACAGCAAGCCATGTGTTTCAATACCCCTAGTGACGTGTTTCCTGTATAAGTGCATGGGAAACAAAAAATACAGTCCTGTGATTCCACCTGTGTCCCTGCTGGACGGGGGGCTCTGTGTGCTGAGATGTCATAACATGGGCTGCACTCTTGTCTGTGTTGGTTACCCTACTAATGTCATAGTAACCTATCAACCTATGCAGAACTGTCTGTCAGTGGTTCAGCACATTATTTTGTACTGCACTGCCCTGATATACCTAAAAGTCACAGTGCTATGTGGACTATACTACACATATAATGGACATTTCTGCACAGTAGAATGCATTCTGTACCCACACCCATACCTCTCAACCTCTGACAGTAAGACATCTGGACAAAGACATAAATAAAAGTGGGATAAAGGTACAAAGATAGGCATGTGTTGTAAATATTGCCCTTACATACTGAGAAAGCTGGTAGTATAATTGGTTTTGCATTAGCAGGCATTGTCTGAAGGTAGGCATTGTCTGAAGGTTCTGAAGTTGGAAACACTAATGTCTTTCATTATTTTGTAATGTCGGTCTTCAGTTATATGCAACTAATTTGGCTTAAAAACACAAGTTTATGCAGACTGGATGAAACTTCTAGAAAAACACCTGGACAATCTGCCAAAAAATGTGCAGTTGAGAGGTATGACCACACCAGGATATGACTTTTAAGGTAAGAAGAATATCCCCAGCCAGTATATCACCAAGTTGCTGGACTGTTTACACAGCTTCATCAGTCAACCGGCTGTAGCCACACCTCACAACTGGCCTTTTTGGGCAATAATCTCTATAGTTGGGCTCATAATATTTGTCTGTGAATCATACATCTTGTATTCCAATGGTAAAGCACTGTGATGATCTGAGGATATCTACCACTAGTTAATGACACAATACATTCCAGTATCAGACATCAGATATGTCAGAAAATGTCTGCTAAAACAAACCCAGTACCTCTAGGAAAGTCCTGTTTACTTTTAAGAGGTATGGCTGTAGCCACAAAACCCCAGACTAGAACAACTATCTCTGGAATGGAGTCCCACTCTCACTATAGAAGGTCGTACTGGGCATGCTCCTACACTTAAAGAATCACAGGCCATGTTGGAACTCACATCAGACTATATAACTGTATTGTGCATATATGTCTTTGCATACAGATAACTATGTACACAGTAATTGCCCCTATACACACCCATCAGACAGGATTGGGTCTATATTACATGAGAGAACCTTAGGTTATCGAACACCTAAAGGTTGATCATGAAATATCGAACCCTTAATATCGAAAACTGCCTTGTCCACACAGGGAGACAATGCTGTTGGCCAAATAAAAAAAGTTATAAACAGAAATAAAGTGGCGGCTTTGCCCTCCACACCCCCCAGATGCGAGGGAACTGTTCCCCCACAACCCCCCAACTAAATATACCAACTCTGAGATTGCTCTAGAGCAGACAAAGAACAAAATCTGCATAATGGCCAAATGACTTGTTTCTCTATGTGGAAATGGCCATTCGCAGTTGTCAGACTTTGACATTTTGTGATAAACCCTTAGGTATTCGATTACCTAAGGTTTTGATCACATAATAGGGAATCGACAAGATTACCCTCAACTAGCTGTAGGTGGCCCATATGTGATATATGTGCATCTGTTGCTTGTGATACACAGGCATATATATGGGCAGCATATAACAATATGTCAAGCATACACACACATAGACATGGGGAAGAGGGAGACAATGATAAAGAGCGAGACACAGGGGGACACACAGAGAGTGAGTCATACACATGGATACCCTGAATGGCATATAGTGATATCCTGCTGCGGACAGTGGCATACCGGTCATAACCAGTAGCATGTGCCAGCATGAAGGTGAGATCCATTGTGTAATAGTACAGAGGTGGGGATTATAATATCACATCACCTGCTTGTGTGTGTGTGTGTGTGTGTGTGTGTGTGTGTGTGTGTGTGTGTGTGTGTGTGTGTGTGTGTGTGTGTGTGTGTGTGTGTCTGTAGGTTTAAGTATTAGGAGGTCATTCCCACTCAGTACACTTACCATTGCCCTACTTCACAAAATCTGCTGCTATCATTCACATTAGAAAGTGCCATTGGACACCTGTCAGCTCTATAAGCTCTGTTGCACATGTGATAACTGTGAAATACTATAGTACAACTAACTAGATAGTAAGGGTTCTAATTTCAGTCTTATAGGATCATAGGTTCATAGGTAGGTACTAGGCTATCGGCCCAAGGGCCTACGTAAGCCTAGCCAGCAAGGTACCATAGCTTATGCCACCCAAGAAAGTTATTTTCCTGTGCCACTGTCCAGCAGATTCACAGAAGTGATCCCCGGGATGTATTTCCTATTTCCCATCCACTCATCAAGATTTTTCTTGAAGAGTGCTAATGAAGAACTTTGCTTGACATAGATGGGTAGCTTGTTCCAGAGTATAGGAAGTCTCTGGGACAGGAATCTATGCCTCCAGCATGTCCTGTTTATTGTGGTGACAAGGTTTAGGTCCCTAGAGCATGTAGCTTGGAGGGATTGGGATTTCTTTAGGTGTAGCATGTCCAACGGCTCTGGGTTTGACATAGCTTTATATGTTAGGCAGAGATCACCGCGGAGTAGGTGATATGCTACATAGTAAAGCTGGAGTTTTTTGAGGTGGTCAGTGTAGGGCATTTGTTTGAGGCCAGTAATCCTCTTTGTGGGGTACTTCTGTGGCTTTCCAGCTGCTGGAGATGTCTTGTGAGGTACATTCCCAAAGGGGCATTGTACTATATAATGGGTCTAATGAGTGACGATTAGAGGGGAACAATGACCTCTTTTTTCCTGGATGAGAACCCTTTTATGATGAGGTGTGCCATGTAGAATGACTTCCTGACTACTGTGGCGATGTGACTATCAAAGGAGAGACTACTGTCCACCTGGGTCCCAAGGTCTCTTATCATGCATTCAGTGTTAAGTAGATTGCTGCCTATGTGGTAGTTCATGGGTACAGAGTTTTTACCAAAGGGGATGACACTGCACTTTTTGGCATTGAGCTTGAGGACATGGCTCTGACACTAGGCATCTGTCTCAGTGAGGCCCTTCTGTAGGATGTCCACATCATTTGGAGACTTGACTATGGCTCCTAGTTTGCATTCATCTGTGAACTTCATCAGCCAGAGGCCTTCTGTGTTAGCCTGTACTTCAGAGAAGTAGATACCAAACAGGAGAGGTCCCAGGATGGAACCCTGTGACACTCCACTTGTCACTGCCTTGAGGTCATATTTGGAGTCTGCAACTTTTACAGTGTGGGTTCTGTCAGTAAGCCAGATGACAACCCATCTTGTGACGTAGGGATTTATACCTAGTTTAGTGAGTTTAGCTATAATTCCAGAATGGGGGATGGTGTCGAAAACCTTGGTGATGTCATGATAGGCTGTGTGAACCACCTTACCCTCATCCACAACTTTGGTGACTGCCTCAAAGAAGTTGATCAGGTTCAGGAGGCATGATCTGCCTTTCACAAACCCAAACTGGGTGGGATCCAGAGTTTGGAGTCTTGGCAAATATAAGTATATGTGTGTTTTTATTTGTTTGTAGGTGAAACAATTTTAGGCCATTCCCAACCAGTACACTTCCCAGTACCCAACTTTAGCAGTCCTGCTGATGTAATTCCCCTTAGAAGTACCTTTGTACAACCCCATCTCTATAAGCTCTGTGGTCTGTTCAATAACTATATAACAGTATAGTAAAAAATCACTAGATAGGCAGGGGTTCTATTCCCAGTTCTAAGAAATGTTTGTGTGTGTACACTTGTGTGTATATTTGGACTTTCCCACCAACAATACTTCCCAATTCCCTACTTTAACAGTCCTGCTGATGTCATTCCCCTTAGAAGTATCTTTGCACAACCCCAGCCCTATAAGCTTTGTGGCATGGGAAATAACTATATAGCAGTATGGTAGAAATAACTAGATAGGCAGGGATTCTATTCCCAGTTATGACAAATGTGTGTGTGTGTGCATGTGTCTGAATGTTTGTAGCCTGAAGTATTTCAAGAACTGTCCTACCCACAGCACTTCCCAGTGCCCTACTTTAGCAGTCCTGCTGATATCATTCACCTTAGAAGTACCTTTGGGCACTTGTCAGCCCTATACGCTCTCTAGTGCATATGATAACTGCATAACACTATAGTGAAAATAACTAGATAGGCAGGGGTTCTCTTCCCAGTTCTGGCAAATGTGTGTAAGTGAGTATGTTTGTAGGCTGAAGTATTCTGAGGACTTTCCCACCCACAACCCTTCCCAGTGCCCTACTTTAGCAGTCCTGCTGATATCATTCACCTTAGAAGTACCTTTGGGCAGTTGTTAGCCTTATAAGCTCTGTAGCATGTTTGATAACTGTGGAAAACTGTACTACACATAATTAGATAGGTAAGGGGTCTAATCCCAGTCCTGGCAATTGTAAGTGTGTGTTTCTTCATAGGTGAAACAGTTTTAGGCCATTCCCAACCACTACACTTCCTAGTGCCTTACCTTAGCAGTCCTGCTGATGTCATTCCCCTCAGAAGTACCTTTGGAAAGCTCTCAGCCATATAAGCTCAGTGGTGCATGTGATAACTGCATGACAGTATAGTACAAATAACTAGATATGCAGAGGTTCTATTCTTAGGACTGGCAAATATGTGTGTGTGTGTGTGTGTGTGTGTGTGTGTGTGTGTGTGTGTGTGTGTGTGTGTGTGTGTGTGTGTAAGTATATGTGCAAGAGTTTGTAAGTGTCTATGTTTGTAGGACAAAGTATTTTGAGGTCTTTCCCACCTAAAACACTTCCCAGTGCCCTACTTTAGCAGTCCTGCTGATGTCATTGCCCTTAGAAGTACCTTTAGATAGCACTCAGGCCTATAAGCTCTGTGGTGCATGTAATAACTAAGCAACAGTATAGTACAGATGACTAGATATGCAGGGGTTCTATACTCAGTTGTGTCAAATGTGTGTGTGTGTGTGTGTGTGTGTGTGTGTGTGTGTGTGTGTGTGTGTGTGCGTGCGTGAAGGTGTTTGCAAGTGTGTATGCTATGCCCTTTCCACTCAGTACATTTCCCATTGTCATACTTTACAAGGGCTCTTGATATAATTCACCTTAGACATACCTTACTACACTGTAAAATCCTATAAGTGCTGGGGCTCATGTGATAACTGCGTAACACTGTAGTAGACATAACTAGATAGGTAGGGGTTCTAAACTCAATACTGACAACTGTGATACTGTGTGTGTGTGTGTGTGTGTGTGTGTGTGTGTGTGTGTGTGTGTGTGTGTGTGTGTGTGTGTATGTGAGAATCACATAATCCCTGTGGGTGTGTATATGGGTGACAGTCATATCCTCAGGTGGTGTGAGGTATACCTTTTGAGGCATGTACCACCCAGTACACATCCCCTTGCCCTACATTACAAGGCTTGCTGATGCCATTCACCTTAGATATACCTGTATACACTTGTCAGCCCTCTAAGCTCTGTGATGTGTGCAATAACTACATAATACTATAGTGGAAATAATTAGATAGGTAGGGGTTCTAATGTCAATACTGACAACTATAGTACTGTGTGTGTGAAGCATATCCCCTGTGGCTGTTGTGTGTGTATGTTATACCAGTGTAAGGTCTGCTGACCCCTACCCATGACATTACTTTAAAGAGCCTGTTAATGGCATGTGCCTCACATGCACCATGTGACATTATACAGCCCATACCAGTCATCTGCAGAGATGTACATGGAATATCTACATGTTTGCAACCTATATGTGGTCTGTGTCACCTAACAATGAGCATTCCTGTGATATCATTGCCATATATGTCACAGTTACCGTAGTGATACACATTCCAGCATCAAATATCATACCTGACTGACACATCATGCTGATACAAAGTCTGTCACTCTATCACTTCTGCAGGTTTGTAGGAGCAGTAGATGAGGACAATTACTATGTCTGGTGGGTTATCCCACCATCCATGAAGGCATTTGCAAGATTACCTATTGTAAGAAGTTACGTGAAAATGTCCCAGGCATATAATTTATGTGGAGCATGTCATGTGTATGCAGCACTATAGTACATACAAGTAGATACGTAGGGTTACTAATATGTCTATTGGCAACTGTATATGTGTTTCTGTATGCACAGCCCCTATGGCTGTCTTTAGTGTTTGTATTTGATGGCTATACCATTTTGAGTGCCTCTTCCACCATGTGGACTCCCCCATTGCCAACCTAGTGTCAGCCCATATAGATGTCATCCACTGTATAAGCACAGTTACACAGTATCTAACACCATTCCACTGTGGTGCATACAATGGTCATATCACTGTGTATTGTACATTAATAGATGGGTAGGTCATCTACTCTGAGAAGTGTCACCTCCATGTGCATGTGTGTTTCAATGCATCTCCCCATGCAACAGTGTGTGTGTGTGTGTGTGTGTGTGTGTGTGTGTGTGTGTGTGTGTGTGTGTGTGTGTGTTTGTATGTGTGTATGTGTTAGATGACTCTAACATGTTAAGGTCTTCTAAATTCATCATTGGCAATCCTAACAGCCCCTGCAATTGTCATCCACTTCAATAGTAGTGGCAGATACTGCCACAATACAGTACCGCTCTGCTATTTGTGTTATGTATCTAGTGCTATCATTTATAAGACTGTGCAGGTAGGGGCTGTGTTCAGCCCTTCGTCAACTGCCCCATGTACAGGACTATGACTCTGTGTGCACTACCAGCATGAGAAGCCAGGCATGCATATGAGATAGCAGACACACATTCTGGTGATTGTAAGGTAAGACTAACACAGGCTGGCCTGTGTCAGGAATACTTACCCCATACCTGTAATACACAGTACCAGTCATACCCTCATCAACTGCATGATGGTTGAGTGTCCCCATGCAGCAGTGTGTGTGTGTGTGTGTGTGTGTGTGTGTGTGTGTGTGTGTGTGTGTGTGTGTGTGTGTGTGTGTGTGTGTGTGTGTGTGTGTGTGTGTGTGTGTGTGTGCATGTGTGTGTGCGTGCGTGTGTGCGTGTGTGCATGTGTGCGTGTGTGCATGTGTGTGTGTGTGTGTGTGTGTGTGTGTGTCAGATAGCTCTAACATGTTAAGGTCGTCTAAACCCATCATTGGCAATCCTAACAGCTCCTGCAATTGTCATCCACTTCAATAGTAGTGGCAGATACTGCCACAATACAGTACTGCTCTGCTATTTTTGTTATGTATCTAGCTCTATCATTCATAAGACTGTGCAGGTGGGGGTTGTGTTCAGCCCTTCATCAACTGCCCCATGTACAGGACTATGACTCTGTGTGCACTACCAGCATGAGAAGCCAGACATGCATATGAGATAGCAGACACACATTGTAGTAATTGTCAGGTTAGACTAACACAGGCTGACCTGTGTTAGGAATACATACCCTGAACCTGTCATACACAGTACCAGGCATACCCTCATCAACTGCATGATGGTTGAGTGGATGGGACAGATATGGCAGGGGTAACAGGTGCTAATAACTGAATTGGTTGCAGTTAAAGTAATGGCTAAGCTTGTGAGGGACCTAGTACCAGTACTCAAGTAACCTCCTCTGTATGTGTAAGCCTGCTGCCCTACAGAACACCCAAGTGACATGTATGAAGGCTAGGTGGTTGTGTCAAGGGTATGTATGCAAGGTCACACTGTCTGCCACAATTGCCCCTCACACACTGTTGCATGTAAACACACCTGATAAACCTGTACATATACAGCTGTACCTTGGCTATGAAAAGGTCACTGTGTATCCACCTCACCTTACTCATTATTGCTACTGTCAGCAGACCCACAGCCTGCAGACACACAGACACCTGGAACACAACCATAATACAGTACGTGACACTACACTCACTAACAGCAATAGTGCATCACGGCTAACAAGGTACATACACCTTGATGCATACCTATAACTATTACCAGCAGACAGTACCTTACACAGCATGACATTACTACACTGTACTATTGTCACCCTGTGTATCAGAGCCATATGAGCATGTCCGTGCTTCAATGGTATGGATAACAGGGTTGTGGCACAAGTATCATTACATGCAAAAGGCATGGTGTTGGATTGCCAGAGGCCTAGTCTGGGCCATATGGCTGACATCATGTGTATGTGTGTGTCTGGAGGTTTGGTGTTCAATTGGGCTGTACAGATGAGCTGTGCATGTCTAGTGATGACTAGTCTATGATAGGGATGTGTGAGTGTTTGCACACCATCAAGCCATGTGGATGGTGTGTTGGACAGCTGTGAACCATACATGACAGGATGTATGATTCACCATCTCTCGGCAGGGACGCAGGAACTGGTTCTGCCAGGAGTATTACTGGCACCAGTAGGCCCAAGGACAGATGCAGTACTACTCTCCAATGGTGACTGCTATCTGCTGGAGCCACATCCCTGATGGGACTGGCCAGGACAACATGCCTATGGCCTGCTCCGGTGTTGTGTGGACAGCACCTCCCTTTGGTAGTGCTGTTGGTACTGCCACTACGGGACTGTGAATATGCATGGCCACGTGGGCTCTCAGCTGATCATGTTGCTGACCTATGTCTACCTGGCTGATGCCCTACTCCTAACACAAGCTCAAGCACATTCATTGCATGGTGGACCAGTGACCACGTCTCACCCCACTGTCTATCCCTGACATTGACAAGATGACGTATGTCATCACAAATGCCGTTGAGGTCATCACACATGGCAGGAAGTGCTGCATTCATGATCCTGAGTATCTGTCTGGTGTTGTGGTCTTTACACACTTGTGCCTACATGATGGACAGTAACGTGTGTCTGGTGACACCTGCTGTGACACTTGTGACAGCAGATGGGCAGCACTCCTCTGTTGATCACCCCTGTCCATCTGCCTGTGTGTGACCTCGTCTGCTCTCTGGCTATGGCTGGTGTCTGCATTCACACTCACCATAGTCAACACACTAGCCTGTTCCATGCCAGCTGTCCATTATCTGTGGCTGCTGGGTACTGAGTATGTGTGGGCATACTGACTGTGTGCGGGGCTATGGTGGGTGAAAGTGGTATACCAAACAATTGCACAGATTCAGGCCCCAACAACCCCACCTGTACCTCACTATGACCACCATAATCATGAGAGTCGGCTAAGACACTGACATCAATTTGTGAGGGGGAGAGACACCAACCCCAATGTTCACATGCGAGGGGAAGACAACATATGTAAATTAATACCCTGCAGTATTTTGTTTGCTGATACACACACACACACACACACACACACACACACACACACACACACACACACACACACACACACATTCCTGGTACAGTCTGGCACAGCTTTGACATCTATGGGCCCTTCAGGCCAGACCTTACAGTAGTTATGCCTGCCACAATCCATCTCTTTCACAGCTACTGTAAGGTCCACAACAAAGGGTGACAAATCCTACTGTGTGATGGGCCTATTAGCAGAATGGTAATTGTGACCAAGACCAAGGCTATTGGAGTGAGCTATATAGTGTCACCAAGTCCATATGCATGTACTGTAAGAGCTGACTTACTGCTATACAGACCACACACAATGACAAGGTGTAATGATATGTGATGATAACTGATGAAGGAACAAGAGTATACACTATCACTGCAGTACCTACACAGTTCAGACTCACAGGGATTAATTTCAGACAACATTGCAGGACAGTCTGCAATACATACAGGAAACATGTAAAGTACTAGGTGCATAACCTCATAATATGATACCGGGCTATTGGCCATGATGCTCTCATAAGCCTGGCCCAGACTTTCACACATGTCCCTTCAAAGCCAGCACCTGTTTCCCGCTGTCCAGCCTGGATACAAGTCAGATCCCATGGGTGTCTTATCAGTTTCCCATGCAGTCTTCCAACTTCGTCTTTAAGAGGGTTATACACATACTCTGCTAGACATGGGGAGGGAGTGTATTTTACAGACAGTGTATTGTGTGGGACACTACACTATCCCACCAAGTACTACACGTATCAGAGACCAGGCGAGGGCCTTGCATGTGTTTTGCATGAGTGGAGTTTGTCTTATAGATATGCAGAAATGCCATCAAGGCTGGTCTGGGAATGGCCTTGTATGCCAGACACAGGTCACCTATGATCAGTCTGTATGAGACTGAGTACAGGGACAGGGCTTTCAGCCTATCTGTATAGGATAGGTGTTGCAGATTCTGGATTTGCCTGATCAGGATCCTCTGTTGTCTCTGCAACTGCTACATTTTCTTGGCAAGGTGCATGCCAAAGAAGCCATTGTACTTTGTAATGCGTCTGATAAGGGTGGAGTACAGGAATCTTGTGGCCTCTTGGTTCCTGGATGACAATGGTAACCACATGGTGGGAAACTGTCAGGTTGCTACCAATTTTGGTGCACAAGTCATCTCACACCTGATTGCATGCTCAGTACATTATTACTGTCATAATTAATGTGGATGATATCTGTAGATCAAGGAAAGGATTCATCTCCTGACATTCATTTTGCGGCAATGCTTCTTGCACCAGTCATTAATTTGTGTGAGGGCCTCTTGGAGGATGCTCACATCAGTAGGGGAATGTAAGACAGTGGCCAGCTTGCAAGCATCTGTAAACCTGGTCAGCCACAGACTTCTACTTTTGTCTTGTACCTCAGATACATATATCTCAAACAGTAGAGGTCCTCATACTGATCCTTGGGGTACAACACTTTGGAAGACTCTGCTACTAGAGGTGGGTTCCACTACTTTGACCAAGTGGTTACTATCATTGAGCCAGTTAGTTATCCATCTGGTAACAAACATGTTGATGCCTAGCTGTGTAGGCATATGTATCCTGGCCACCTGGATATTATTGTGAGAGAATTGGGCTAGGTGAAGGTAGGCATTGCTCACCATTGTTCCCTCGTCCTTGTGTTTGTTGAGCACTTTAGAGAAGTTGACCAGATTTAACAGGCTTGATCTCCCTTTGACAATACCACACTGTGTGGACTCAAGTATTTTGAGGATGCTAATGTCCCTGTTCATAATGCCCTTGATATTGCATTCCATGTCCTTGCAGGGCAGGCTAGTTAGGCTGATGTGCATATGATTGGCTGGGTCAGTGGATTGCTCTGCCTTTGTGTATAAGGATGACAGTGACTGTCCTCTGTGCAGATGGGATGACATCGTTGCTCAGGTTTTGGTTTACTAGAGTGTGTAATGGAGCTGAGAGCTCATGCCTGAGTTCATGTAGGATGCACCCAGAGATGGTATCAGACCTATGGAGACTTCTGTATGTTGTCTTTGAGAGGACATTATGGACCTGCTTCCTGATGGTGAGGGGAGATGGGCAGGTGCTGTGTACATGTGTACTGATGGGGGGGCAGAGCAATGGTGTTTACACTTCACCTGTCTGCAGCAGGTTGGCTATATATGTGCCGTATGTGTATGTGGTGTTATTGACCACCACTACAGAGCGGATTTGGGTGTTGCCTCTGGGATTGCAGACATATTTGTGGAAGCCCTAGTGATTGTCCTTGGTGGATGTGTCCAATTTGCACTCAAAGATTGCCTTAGGGTAATTCACCTGTGACTTTATTTGCTTGTTCAGACCAAGGTGACATTGCTTCCAATAAGACACTTGCTCCTTCTTGGACCTGTCCAGCAATTATTTCCACCTATTATGGTATTTGTGTATTGCTGCTGTCCATCATGGACGTTTACCCTACCTTGAGGGGAATGATGTTGTCCTGTCAGATATTGCTGAGTACATACAGCTATGTAGGTGCTCACATAGTATTGTGGTGTGGGCTTGGACACTACTGCTAGCTCCAACTGATGGGACGGTGGCTGTAAAGCTACATCCACCTGCTCTGAGGAGATTTATAGTCATTTTTATAAAGTTTATTTTGTTTGACCCTGACAAGAGGGGTTTGGGGCAGGGGAGATGGTGACCTGAACAGTGATGGCTATGTGGTCAGATGTTACCAAGGAGGATGACACTGTAGGAGTGCTACAGTGGCTAGTCATGTTGGTTAGGACCAGGTACAGGATATTTCCACCTGTTATAGCAGTGTTGACCGGCTGATCCACTGCATTGCCATTGACAAAGCCGAGGAATCTCTGTGCATTCATGTTCAGGTGGCATAGGTCATGCACACTATGGTTGGGTAGTTAATGTCACCCGGGAGCAGGGTAGTTGGTTGAATCCTGACAGATTCCAGCAAGTCCAGATAGGTGTGGTGGGTGTTCAGAGTCATGGTTGGCCAGCCTGGAGGTGTGTATGTGTATGATAATGTTAAAACTCCACCTCCTGTGGCTTTGCAGTTCTCCATTTGGGGCCTAAATGTATGATGAGATGATTAACCTGGCAAGGTTAGTGTGCTCTCCACAGCTGGTGTCAGTGACTGCACAAATGTCGGCATCATATAGGACAAGGTACACTTGCATTGACATGGGTTTCATGCTATGCCACCTAGCTCCTGTTAGAGCAAGACTTCTGCACAGAGTTACACATCACTGGTGGGTAAAGGCCAGTAAATAGTGACACTTTATGATTTTAGCTGTAACACACTTAGTTGCCAGCAAAGACGGTTTTGCATTTACAGGACTACTCCACAGGATATGATATCTGACATTCAAATGTATGCTATGTTATGACTTCAGTCTTTAATGGGCTGCCAGTGATGTGCCAGCCAATACACAACTGTATGAGGCATTGACTACAAATATGAGGCAGACGTGGACAGACTGAAAAACCCTGGACAGTTGACAGGTATGGGCTCAATATATAACATACAGTTCAATACACACTTCTGCGCCTGTTGTTTACTATGCACATACCCTATATAAGTCTCTTACATTTGTAAGACAAGCATATGTATCATAGTAGCATTCACAGGTGGCATAAGGATATTTAAAACATCCCAGGTAGCTGGCCTATCAGTGTCACAGTCAATATTGGACAACAGACACTCCAGTAATAGTCATACATGAGCTGACATTTGCTGGGGTGACTCAGAGGCCAGAGCTGTGATCCATGTCAATGCAGACAAGGCAAGCAGGAATGGCCATAGGTGCAAGACAGCAGCATGTGAGGCCAGAAGGTCTTGTTGTGACCTAGTGTTTAACTTCCTATTTCACATTATTGCATTCCCCTTCCACATTCCATTACAAGCTTAAGTGATTGACATACCTGTTATAGTGCTGAAGAGTTTCCTCAGAATAATGCAGATGTTTAGGTTTGTGTAGTCACAGTCTGTCTTTGTGTAGATGGGTTCAGACCGCAGTTACATAGGCAGCAGGTTGCCTTTTGTAGGTAATGCTCATTACCAGGTGATGGCCTGTGCACCATTTGGTGTCTCCCACTTGCTACTTGCATCCAGAGCAGCTGTGTTGTCTTTCCATTAGCCAATGTCATAGCAACACAGTGCTATAATTGAGTCATTCATGTGGGCCTTGCCCCTTTTTGTTGCCTGTGTGGAGTCATTATAGAAGTGTGGGGGCTACAACTTTACTGACGGTAGGTGGAAATAACCTCTCAGAACAAGAAATGTGGAGACAGCCCAACAACATGGGAGACAAAGCTCCAGAATTGGGTACAGATTGTAATAAAAGTATTGCTGTTTTACACATAGACGATTGCTAGATCAACAGGATTTGTCTGGACATGCATTTTCTACGTGAATTGACGTCTGACAGTGATATGTCTCTGACATACCTCTCAACCGTCCAGATGCCTGTTATGTTTGGTCTGTTCCTCAGACAATTTCTGTTTTTGAGAAATCAGTAGGATAATGTCAGGATTGTAGTTATTAAATGTTGACATCCATTTGTGTTTCAGACATCATATCCTTCAAGGATATTATGTTACAACAAACCCTGTAACACCAGCAATTGGTTCAGTTTGTAACACCATTATGTGAGATATGTCCCTCTTTTCGGTTCCCTGTCCCCCAAGTATGTCAGGCTTTGTCCAGATGTCTTGCAGTAAGAAGTTCAGAGGTATGGTATATCATTATTTAGAAACTGAACTCCTAATATCATCCCATTGACTTAGCAGACTCACAGAAGTGGTATGCGGCAGTAGCCATAAATACGGTCCCACACCCTAGACATTCTGTGAAAATCTGTACAGTTGAGAGTTATATATGTCTGGACATTATTGTGCTGCTTGCAATTTTGACTCATGGAGCATATTGACATCGAACTTGATTTTCATCCAGAGACGAGGACATCCATTTCATCGGCTTGGGACTCTCTCAAGCACTGCACTGAGAATCCTTTATTGACTCTGGAACTGACCAACCAGGCTACTGTTTTACCACAAACTCCTAACAGTGAGAGTGTTATAGAGTTCAACAAATTGTGTAGACTATTTCAGGACGATTTATATCAGCTACAGAGGTATGCGTGGCAGAGACTACACCTAGAGGCATGTATTCATTTTAAAATTATTCCCAGAGGTATGCGCATCTTCTGTATGCCATCCTATGGGGACACTCATCCCTTACTTTTGAGAAAATGGCAAGACCTGAATATACAACTTGGGTTCAGTTATATTAATCTGCTGCTTGAATATTTCGGTCCACTTGAAGCTGACCTAAGGAAGAAAATAGATGCACAATATAAAGTTATTTCGGAAAGTTTTACAACTGAATATTTTATTAAAAGACTTGACAGCATTTGGACTCAGGTTCACTCCTTTAGTGAACGCTTGAAACTAGTGAAACAGAAAAAAATTATAAGGGATGCCAATGATTTTGCTACAGGTCAAGTTTTCCTTTGGCCTAGAACTGGGAACTCTCATACACATGATGCATCCAAAACTAACAATTTTACTAATGCCTCTGACTCAGAACTTCCCATTAATATGACTCCCAATACTGTTTCTCATGATGTTCCTTCGTTTATGCCTATAACCAGTAACTTGATGAACAATGTATTGGTATCTAGTAACCATTCTTCTCATCCTTTGAATGACCATAAAGATGTGAATCCTTCTAGTGACACACCTCCTCCTAACCAGCAAGCGGCTTCAGCTTTTCTCTTAGCAGGTGCCAAGCCTAAGGACTCAGCCCCTACTACTAACTGTTTTTTACCCTTTCCTGTAAAGCAACAACCAGGATGGAGAGGCCGATCCAACAGCAGAGGGCCGAGAAAAGGAAAAGGATCCGAAGAAAGGTACACAACAACAAGAAAACAGAAAAACTGAACTCCTTAGTATATAATACTTCAGAGTATGTTTTATCTGAATAAGACCTCTCCCTTTTGGAGAAAGGTCTTAATTTTATACCTTCTCAGACTAGTTTCCTTAATGATGTCCTTGTGGATTTAAGATTGTTTTGCCGTAATGTATCCCTTAAAATTCTGTTGAAAAATAACAGCGTGTTAAACACGAAAGATTTAAAGAATTTTTTTAGAGTTAAGAGCAGTTTCATACCATGTATGCCTCACAATGTTGAAAGTTTTTTAAAAATGTGTGAAACTGACTTTTATGAATGGTTTGCTCTTCACAAGAAAAGATGCTGTTTTTTTAACATGACTAAAGCAGAACAAGATTCCCTGCATGCCTTAATGAATAACACAGACATCATCATTAAGCTAGCCGATAAAGGGGGAGCTGTAGTCATCATGAATTTTTCAGATTACGATATCACTATGAATAACCTTTTATCTGATGATATTGTATATGAAAAGATCACTCCAACAGTCCTTAAGAAGATTATTAAAACAGTACATTCAGATCTCTATGACCTCCTGATGGGGGGTCAGATTAGTTGTGAGCTCTATGAATATTTCTTCATAGAATTTCCCACAACTCCCATAATCAAAGGTTTACCCAAGATTCATAAAGGTATACCTATACCGATGAGACCCATAGTCTCTAGTGAAAACTGGGTAACCTATACTATTTCTTCCTTTGTAGAGAGCCTCCTTAGACCTTTGGTAGATAGCATCCCTAACATCCTTAGAGACTCTTACCAACTTATAGACTCTTTGAAAGATCTAGAGTTTGAAAAGAAGGAGACACAATTGCTATTAGTCACTATGGATGTTAAAAATCTCTTTACTTGCATTCCAAATGATTTGGGGCTTCAAGCTATTAATGAGGTACTAGTCAGTTTATCTGACTATAGTAACAACAGACAAATTTTAATTAATTATCTTTTAGAACTGATACTTAATAATAATGTTTTCTTATACCAAAAACAACTCTATTTGCAGAGATGGGGGGTTGCCATGGGCACCCCCTGTGCAAATAGTTATGCCAATCTTGTGGTTTATAACTGGGAACAGGAACATTTATTTAAACATGCAGATTTCAAGAGAATTAAGGTCTATAAGAGGTTCGTGGATGACGTTTTTTTTTTGTTTGGGAAGGTACTGAGATCGAGTGCACAAAGTTCATTAGTGAACTAGAAACTACATCCTCTTTTTTGAGATTTACAGTGGAGACATCTTACAATCTGGTACATTTTTTGGATCTGCAGCTAGAGTTTAATGGTAACAAAATTGTTACATCGTTACACAGGAAACCCACTTGGAGAAACACGTTGCTTCGCTTTGAAAGCATGCATCCCAGATTTACTTTTAAAGGAATAATATCTAGTCAAATGCATCGTATATTCAAGATATGTAGATACAGCAATACTTTGGAAACAGAACTTAATACACTTGAAACTTTATTTAGAGAAAGGGGCTATCCCACTAAGTTGATTACAGAATGTAAATATGAAGTTTCAAGTAAGTTACATATTAATTATGGCTCAGATGTTGTTGAACAAAGGACTGATTTTAAGCAGCACTTCAGGACTAATGAGAGATTTACGGATAGATTGAGTTATGTCACTAGATTTACTAGTGATATTTTTAACTTAAATAATATTATATCTAGAAATTGGAATGTTCTAATAACAGATCCCTTTACTAAAACCATAGTGGGTGAATACCCCAGGTTTAGTTATAGAACATCTCATAATCTAAAGGAGCTTCTTTGCTCAGATAGGACCACACAATATAAAAAAGAAGAGAGTGATAAACAAGGTACTTTTCCTTGTGGTCATTGTTCTATGTGTCCCTATATATCTAGACATATTAGTTTTTTACATCCAGAAGGCCTTTTCACCTTCATTCCCAGGTTTTTCAGTGATTGTAATACTAGCAACTTGGTCTATTTAGCCACATGTGACCACTGTGATGTATTTTATGTAGGGCTAACCAAAAGGCGGCTTCGTGATAGGATTTACAATCACTGTTATGATATCAAGAAGGGACACGAATGCAATGCTCTAGCTAAACACATTATTGAACACAACACCCACACGTTTAGCTTTAAAGTTTTAGAGAAAATATTTCTAAACCCTAGAGAAGGAGACAATAATAACCAGCTAGCTGTTAAAGAACTAAAGTGGATTTTTACTTTGAAAGCTCACATATATCCAGGGATTAATCAATCTGTATCGGTTAAACCCATTTTGAACAACAGGAAATAATAATATAATGGTAGGCTCAACATTTTTAAGTTATTTTTATTCATTCTCCATTCTTGTTTGGGCCTATTACTCCATCTAAATAGCCTGACCTATAAGATAATTATTTAGTTATTTTAAGTATACTATACACATGATATATGATTACTTTTTATAATAGGTCTTTTTTCATTGTCACATATCATTCACACAGTTATATAAATAATTAGCAACTGTGTTTTGCTTTTTCTTTTTCATTCACAATGCATATCATATAATGTCATATTCATTCCTTTTCATGACTTATCAACATATTAATACATAATTTTATAAAGGTATGATAAGTCATGTAATGAAATATATATTTTTAATATTTTTGTGTTATAATTTTTGTTTAAGATACATCTGCAGAAATACTTGATTATAATTAATATACATATGTTTATATTAATTTACATATATATATATATACATACATATATTGGATTAATATATGTGCATGCATTTTATTTTCTATATATGTTGTTTTTTAATATATTCTTTATTTCTATTTCTTGTCTATATATATTTTGTTTATAAATATTTTACATATATGCATTAGTATTACTTTATTTAACAGATCATAGATATGTTTATATTTCATTGTTTAAAAATTCTTAAAGGTAATGCCTCCACTCTTATTTTACCATTGCATTTAGAGTGTTCCTTGAAATTTATTGTTATATGTAACAACACTGACCTTCGGAAAAATCTTTTCTGTTTTTTTCGTCACTTCTACTCTTTTTTATAAGTAGTTGGAAGGCAAATAATTGTTATATCTACTCATAAGTTTCTCATTCTTCCATTTTTTAATCTTGACACTTGATATTTGAAATTCATATTACTCCTGGCCTTTTTATATATTGATGTTAATATGGTTTGAGTTGAACATGGTCCGATGAATGAAGTACCAACATTATTAAGTTCGGACACATTAACCTATTGTTTTTTACAGATTTTGACTTATGAGCTTAACAAACGCTACAGGTATTTTCAGTATAAAGTCTGATCAAAGATGCTTATTAAATATCTTTACACATGCGTTGTTGAATTTAGGCATTTTTACAGCACAGTTACGTAGTATGCATTTTTTAAGAGTGTCATGAATGCTACGATCTCTATTCAGCTTGTAATATGATTGAATTCTAAAGCATGTATTATCATAATCAGAGACAGATTTTTGATTTACATCAAATAATTGCACTTATTTTATATATGCATACTGCCATATTGGTTTATTGATATGCGATGTTTTATTGCTGACATGCGATGTTTGTAAGACAAATGAGTATAGGCATCTTGCTTCACAAGATGTTTACATAAGAAGACATACTGTTTGATTTGTTATATGTTTCAAAATTACACCTATATATACTGGTTGCGAATTTACTAACTATCCTACGCATTCCAGTCTACACATATAGAGCATGCTCATTTGGATTTATGTCGAAGAGTTTTTTATTAAGAACATTGGCATTCTATGGTCTATTTTCGAATAGACTTGGATACCATGGCTGTACTTTTTTAAATTTGGGAGACATATTCCTGATCTGTTCTCGCAACACTTTCTACAGCTTATTAGCTGATGATGAATGTCTTAATTACATATATTTAAACTATTCACGTCTTAAAGTGGCAAGCTTTATACCATCAATTACTGACTAGTTGTAGATGAGATTCGGACATTATTTTGTACATATTAAATGTATATTCGAGTTTAATGTTGAGCCGACTTTGATATGCTTTGTTAGTTTTATTACTAACACCGAAGTGGATGCTTAGTTGGTTGTTCTATTAGAGTTTCAACTATTACATCAGCTGAGACTTGATCAACCTTTTAGAAAGTTTTTTACAATTCTATGTCAGTTTATTTTTATATTGGGGTTTATATTCTTAGCATTTATATGCGCTTTCAGTGTGTTTTTTTAGATTTAATTTGACATAATGTTATAAACACATGGAGTATTATTAGATCCAAGCTGTGTTTTTTTTTTTTGTTCTTATGGATTTGTGCTTTTTCTGGTTGTTACCAGCAGATCTGTTGATCTGCTTAAAACTTCCACTGCTACTCTAAAGAACAGCTGTGGTTAATTACATTATTAACTAATGATCATTTTGTGTTTTGGCTTGCGCGCCAAAAAGTTTTATATAAAAGAAGGCAAGTTTTTATTGTTATCTACACCTGAAGAAGCGTAGTTTAACTACGTGAAAGCGCTTGTGTGTTCTTATGGCTCAATAAAAGATTTTATATTTATTCAACTTCTCCATGTGGTGACTCCTGTTGGAATCTGATATCATCATGTCTGGACATTGTTAATAGACCACCAAGATTGTGTAGTAGTGTTGTGTGTAAATGTTTGTTCGGCTGAGGAGGGAGAGTAGCAGATGTGAGTGTCATAGATACTTTTCTATCTGACTGTGCATGCTGTTACTGTTACTGGTGGTCTGTGCATGCTGCTACAGTTGCTGGTGGTCTATTAGGTGTATATGTTTGTAGGGGCAGACTGAGAAATGTCCTGTAACACCTCAAGATTCTCAGTAGACTGTGAGTTGGGGCAGTGTATGTCAGTGTAGTGTGTGACTGGCAATCAGGATATGTTTGTTCAAACAGTTGTTATACTCTAGAGTTCATTTGGGGTACTGGTATGTTGCTGTGACTGTAGTGCAAATGGCTGTGGGTGGACAATTTCCCACCAATCTCTGTTTTTCCCTACAGTTATATCCCTGTACTGCATGATATATTTGCAAATACATGGGTAATTCTCCGGAGCTGGTTTAGGGTAGTGTCATGTTAGTCTTACTGTGGTTCAGAAGGTGCTGGGTGAAATGGTTGGCAGCTCTCGATGTTTTTTCTGTTCTGTTACATGACTGCAGTCATACCTCTCCACTGTCCAGATGTCAAGAAACTGTCCAGATGCATGGCTCATATGTTTGGTCTGAGATGATGGGAGCATTGACATCAGTAAATGATGACAATCATTTGTGTTTCAGACCTGGAATCTATCTGAAAATATATGTTAAATCAAGCCATGCTACTCTAGCAGACTTCTACGTGTATAACAGCCATATTTCAACTATGTCACTATTGTTTGGCACTTATCCCCCCACTTTGTCAGGCTTTTTGCAGATATCTTGGAGTAAGAGGTTGTTTTTATATAGATATATATATATATATATATATATATATATATATATATATATATATGTGTAAAGAAATTACCACCATAACAGCTACAAACAAATACAATTTGAGGGTCATGCTGCTCAACACTATATGTTTAAATCTGAAAATGCACTCGTTCGAAGTACTCCTTAAAATGGAGAACATCAGCATTTGTGCTGTAACAGAGACCTGGTTCAAGGTGGCAGAAAGCACCCCTGCACTACCAGGCTGCAACTCATTCCACACCTTTCGGCCCCAGAACTTGGAAAGAAGCTCCAAAGGTGGTGGTGTTTCCATATTCATAAAGGATGCGCACACTTCCAGACTGGTACCCCACCATAACGCATCTGAGATACTTCAGGTGCAACTAACATTGGATAAGACGCAATTCAGTTTGTAGCCTGCTATAAGTTCCCAACCATGTCTCAAGATTCACAATCTACATTCCTAAGCACCCTGGAGAATATTAGGGTCCAACCTAACACTCTCATACTGGTCGACTTCAACTACCCCTCCATTAATTGGGAAAATTATTCATGTACCAATACACTTGCCCAACGCTTTTTGGAATTCATTAATTCCAGTGTCTTGGACCAGGTTATTTATCCCCACTAGAGGTAGCAACATCCTTGACCTGGTCATTACTAACATGGGTGACCATTGCTCTACACCAATTGTCAACTCTGCCCTGGTTAGATCCGATCACAAGCTAATCATTTTGGAAATCCACATCCCTCTCACCCCCCAACAAAGCTAACCACCATGAAAAAGTTCTCCAAAGCTAACATTGGGCTCCTAAAAACAGAGGTGGCTAACTTCACGGCACCCATGCAAATAAAGAATAGTTGCATGAGTGCCAAATCATACACCAATGCACTGTATGGTACAAACACATGCACAAATGCATGGATCTCACCATACCCAATAGAACTAAGATGCTCTCCTCAAAAAAAAAAGAAGCCAATCTGGTGGTCCCCTGCCATAAGCAAACTCTACAATAGAAGGAGGAAACTGATGTGGAATAAAGTGAAGTCCCAAGACTGGAAAAATTCCCTTATCAGCCTCAAAAAAAAGTTGAGATCCCTCATCAAATCCTCTAAAGCTAGTGATGAAAACAGAATTGCAGCAGATAGTAAAGACAACAAGGCCTTCTATAGTTATGTAAAGAATCTCCATGGCAATACCGAGATTTACTCTGAGCTACTCCACAATGGTACCTCCTATACTGAGCCAACAGATATTGTAAATATACCGGCGGACAGATTCAGTGCTAACTTTACCCCTCTCACCCCCCCAAAGGACCAATTGCAATACCAGTAGATTGTCAGGCACCCAGTATTACTGCTGTAAAGGTTAAAACAGAACTGTCCAAGGCCAAGAATACAGCTTCTATGGGACCTGACAGTATCTCTGGCTGTGTTCTACATGAACTACAGAGTGAACTGGCACCTCACCTGTGTGCCCTGTTCAATCACAGCCTCACCTCAGTCTTTTTCCCTACCAAATGGCACACTGCTGCAGTCATCCCTCTCCACAAAGGAGGAGCGACTACAGACCCTGGGAACTATCGCCCCATTAGCCTGATGAGTCTGATATGCAAAGCTAAGGAATGCATCACCATGGACCCAATAAACAAGGATATAGGGAATCTCCAAATTCTGGTCATACACATACACAATTTGTTTTGTGAAGGGTAGATTATGCCTGCACAGCTTGGTTGACTTCTTTGAGTCAGTCTCCATTGCAGTGGATAAAGGTAAGGTGGTTAATACAGCCTACCTTGATGTGGCCAAGGACTTTGATACCATTTCCAACTCAGGAATCATAGAAACACTTACTAAGCTAGGCATCAGCCCCTATACCACTAGGTGGGTTGCAAACTGGCTCACAGTGTGAAAGTAGCTGACTCCAAGTCAGACTGCCAACCAATATAAGTAGGGGGGTGTGGGGGGGGGGCGCATAATATCTGTAGTGTAGGATATTATATCTGAGTTGGGGGAAGTTGTGTGTATGTGTTTGTGTGTGCTGTATCTATAGTGTACCATCGGGATTTTGAATTTCACGGTTGTAGGGTTTTGGTGTTTGGTGTGTTCGGCTATGTAATTTCGAAATACTGAAATTTGGGATTTCAGTATTTCGAAATTACATAGTGAATCCATATATATATATATATATATATATATATATATATATATATATATATATGTATATGAGTACTATGGATATGTATTTTTCCCTTATGTTAAATGACTGTAGTGGATGATATGTTTGTAAAAACATTACAAATCTTTACAGCTCAGATGGTAGAGAGGTACTTTGCTGTGATTGTAGTGTACAGGGTCCTGGCACCAAGACCTGGTAGTGATGATTTTTTTTTTATTAATGTTAAATGACCATAATGTATGATATGCTTGTAAAAGCATTACTAATTCTCATATCTCTGGTGGTGTAGTGGTACATTGCTGTGATTACAGTGCTCAGTGTCCTGGTTTTGAGACCTGGCTAGGCTGATTATTTTGTTGCTGGGCATAACAAGGGCTGATGGAGACAGAGTGATGAAAGGACTTTTAAGCAGTTGTAAGCAGGCTTGCACAGTTTTGTGTGAAGCTACATGATGCTAAAAGACAGTTAAGTCCTCTTAGCTTTGCTTAGCAGTGCTTACTTCCACTTACACCTGCACTAATTTTGAGTAAAGAAAATAAAAAAGGGGGATAGGAAAGTGGTGAAATGGGGGCAAGCAGGGGTTAAAACATTAGGAAAACCAGCTAGGGATGTGCAGGATGGGTGTAGGAAAGGACCATAGCTCTACATTTCTTCTGCAGCAACAGCTGTGAATAATGTGTAGAATTTGGAATTTCATGCCTCACACCCACAGGGAGGGGTGGTTGGCGACAGACATTTGTAGAATAATGTTTTGGTAGATTGATTAATTTCACTGTACATGGGGGCGAAATGTAGAGCTGTGTATGGGGCAATGATTTTTTGCATGACAGATGCCCTTTTTTTAAGATAAGAGTGAGATGTTGGGAAAGGGCTGTAGGTATGTTTGGGGAGGTATGTCGGGTAGGATAGGTTGCAATCGCAGACAGACAAGACAGACAAGACAGCAGACAGGGGTGGTATATGACACATGAGGGGGTAAACACCTTTGATGGGGAGGGTGGTTGGAAATATGAAGCCCATGAGCCCCCAAATGGATACAGTAGGACTGAGGTCCCCACCCATGGGTAATCACCACTACACCTTCATGGCCCCGAAGGTGGCTGTGCTGGGGGCTGGACAGGAGGGGTAGCCTGCCCCTCGAGGTGCACCAGGTGGCACTCCATCTGACACAGCCATCCATCCAGCTCCATGCAGATGATGCTGTGCACCATACCCGAGAACTGGGGGAGGGTGATAGTCTCCTCTCCACGCCTGCACCCAGGGGACAGTCCCCATCTCCTGAGGCAGTTCCACCCAAAGGTAGTGCAGAACAAGTGGAGGAGATGGTTCCAGATTGGATCCCAGATGTTCTGGGGCCCGGTGCCACAGCCAGATGAGGCAGGACAGGCAGATCCATCTGTGTCTGCCTTCCCAAATTTGCTATGCATTGAGGTTTTACAATATATATTGGTTAGTCATGAATAAAACATTTCAAAATTAGTTATAACAGCATGCATGGCTGTTCCAATTAATCCCATACAACAAATTTGAAACAGTTGCATAGCAAACAGAGCACATGCATAAATGAAGCAACAGTATGCATTGTAACAGCATGCCAGTAACATTGATGGCAACAGGCCACCAGCAATAGTATTTGAACAAGGTATCTTAACATGCAACCAGTCAAGTATATGAACAATAATAGAGCACAAGTCCCAACATTAGGTTTTGAAAACAACATACCCGTAGTATATGAATGATAATTATCAATGCAGATAAGGATGGAGCAAAAGACAAAAAGTCCATTAACAACTGTTTAGGCTTCTATTTTTCACAATAGTACTGCTCAATACTCTGGGTGGCCACAGTGGTGAAGTGGTTAGCATTGATGCCTCACAGCAAGAGGTTCTCTAGTTTTATCCTCAGCTGGGGTGCCTTCTGTGTGGAGTCTGTATGTCCTCCCTGTGGTCACATGGGTTTCCTCTGGGTACTCCGGTTTCCTCCCACATCCCAAAGACATGCTGTAGGTGGATTGGACACTCTAAATTGGCCCTAGGCATGAGTGTGTGCGTGTCTGCCTTCTGTGGATGGTTGGGTGCCAGGCTGGCAATTCAACACTGTAAAACTCCACTGCCAGTCATGAGTGGACAGGTGATCTGCTGTGGTGACCCCTAACTGGGAAAAGCCAAAAGAATAATAATAAGAATACTGCTCAATACTCTACAGGTCTACCCTCACTTTACATCTACCTATGGCCCATAGCTTCTGTAGCACAAACATACCTGTTAAATTGTCAACCTGGAATGGTATGGGGCAAAATGTGACAACTCCAGGTACATGACTAGAGGGGACTTGTACTTGTTAGGGTTACATATCTGGCACACAATGGGTACCCTGCACTGTTGTTATGAAAGTGTGCTATTGGCATACTGCACCTAGTTTCTAGTTATTGGCAGCACTGACTACTAGCTGTGAAAGCATGACACTTGAGAGACATGTATCAGTGAGAGTGCATGTTGTATGTACCTATCCTGCTGTCATTTGCAGGCATGGGGTTGGACAGTGGAACAGTTGTACACTGTGTATGAATATACCCTTCATACAGCTACTACCGACATTTCTTTACCTGTAAAACCTGTGGAGAAAATATCTGTTAACACTACCAGATTCATTGTGTGTACATATGCACACATCTTACTACCACTCCCTGGATTTGAACTGTGTCTGGGTATGCAAAAGTAACAACTAAGCTATTTCTTATTACACTGAGCTACTGAGGAACTGCTGTTCTTTGTTTGGCTGGTTTCTGTCTAATACTCTCTTGTTTAGACAGTCTGACCCTGTAATCCTGAGATGCATGCATGGCAGATAGTGTTCTGTGCATTAATTTTTTTAAATAATACAATCTGGAAAGCAAAGGTTAACACACAGCAATGCTGCATGGGGCACACTGTGATACATTGCACATTACTATTCAGGGATCAGAGCTTGGTGCAGTATATATTTCATATTTTATTTATATCTTGTTTTACAGCTCTAGAATCTCCAGTTTTTCTTAACAGTTCATTCTCCAAACAATCTCATTTAATGCATGCGGTCAAAGCTGTATTTACTGTGGAGAATCTGTATACATTCTATTTTTACAACAACATATCAGACTAAACACAACAGTTTGCGGTATGGAACTTTATTACAGTGACATGGCACAATGCTTTAGCACTACCTATCCTGTAAATCAATATTAGTCAGACAAACTTTATTCATTCAGTTAACACAGTAACAGTATATCTGCTGGCAGTAAACAATGTGCTCCTTCTTAGTTATTTGCACTACATACTGCAAGACATTTGGACTCACCAGCTCATTCAGTTAACACAGTAACAGTATATCTGCTGGCAGTAAACAATGTGCTCCTTCTTAGTTATTTGCACTACATACTGCAAGACATATTTGGACTCACCAGCCTGTCAGCACAGCATTAAAAATCTGTTAGCATGGGCTTTGATGTTTCTAGCCCTTTCTGCTGCAGCTATAGGGGAGAAAAACAAACATTATGCATACCTGTATATCACATACTCAGGCTAGACTTTGGTACAAACTACTTGATAATGATACTTACACACTGCTGGAGCATACCGTGCCCATGCATCTTGGATTCATTGGGCCAAGAGCACCCCCATTCTTCTGCTTTAGGTCAGCATAATGATACCATGCCTGCTCACTAGTTTGGGGGATGCCAGTAGCACTGGTGAGATCACGTGCGAGATAGTCCCAGGCCTCCGCTTTGTATTATGAGCCCTGGTACTGGCCCTGCAGCAGTCTCTCATCATAGTTTTCTACAAAGAGTCCAGCCATGACCTTGGACTCCTGAATGCCCCAGCATTGTGCCCGAAAGCATGCTCCTTCATCAATGCCTGACATAGTACCTGCACAGATCAACTACAACAGGTTCTGGCTGTATTACCACCTTTGTGGTTTAAATAAGGCCATATTCCTGCCTTTTGCTTTCATTACACCATTTTGAAAATGCTAAGCTCAGCAAAGTGGTGTGCAAATCCGCTAAGCTGAGTTGAACAGTGCGTAAAGGGGTAAATGCTGAACACTGATTAACACTGTGCAAATCCAGTTAGCTGAGCTAACTTCTGTTTAGCATTTACATTTAGGCAACGCTTGCACTGGCTAAGCATAGTTGAGTACAACTTAGCATTGCTCAGTTTTCATTTAAAAAAAAAAATCAGGATTTTAGATTAATTCATCATTACTGACATATTATTAAGTGTATATGATTTACTTTACATGACATCTCCCTATGTGCTTTCATTACATTACCTTGGGGTGTGACTATACTGTATGGGACATTTGTGTATACATGGTTGATTTCACATGTTATATGCACTCACACTCCCATTATGGACCTGCTTCACTACCCTCAGTAACAAATATCAATTACTACATAATTTAACATAAAAAAATAATTTTAACAATGCTTTCCCATGTAAAAATAAAGTGCTTGTGTTGGTACTTGAACCATGGATGCCTGCATATAAAGCAGAGACTCTAACAGCTATACTATCTTGTCATCAATATTCTGATTATACATTTTTATTTAGCTGCTATGAGATGTTTAAGCAATGCTAAGCAGAGGGCCCTAACATGCAAACCCACTCAGCTACGCTTAAACATACCTTAGACTGAAAACAAAATGACATTAATAAACCCAGTTTATTTACATGTATCAATTCTCCTTGTCAGTCACAGTAAGGGTAATTGTAAGGGGACACAAAGCGACAGATTTTAATGATTGCTCTTACAAACCTAGAAAGTTGTTAGAATAATAGATTTTGCATTAGCATGACTTTTCAGATGGATGTGGAGTCTTAACATCAAATGTTTGTCATTATTTAATGATGCACATCCTCTGCTATTTGCCAGGTAGGGACAGATGTTTGGAGGAACACACCAGAAATATGACGCAGCATACCTCTCAACTCTACAGATTTTTGCAGAATGTCCAGCTTATTGCCCCATATTTTTGGTCCATTTCTCATATGACTGTGGTTTTCTAGAAAATCATTGGCAAATCACTCAGGGTTTAAGTCAGAACATAATGACAGACATTTGAATTTCAGACTTCATGCCCTTCAGAAAATCCACGCTAATGCAAAACCTGTTATTCTATCAACTTTCCAAGTTTGATTGAACAATATTAAAAAAGTGTCCCTATTGTTTGGCCTTTGTTCCCCCATTATGTATGGCCTTGTACAGATTCCTTGCTCTAGGAGGTTGAGAGGTATATGAGGCAGGCATGTGGGCATTCTGCAAAAACATGTACAGTTGAGCGCTATGGCCATACAGCTGTTTTGCATTGCAGGGGGTGTGTGACAGTACCTGTCACACACCCCCTGCATTGCTTCCCATCCAGACTTCCTGCACTTACAAAGTGCCGTATGGCACTTTGACAATGCAGGGTCTGTGTGATAGTATCCGTCACACACACCCTGCATTTATTTCAGGGTCTCCAACTATTTCAGCATCCATGGACACTGTTTTGCTATTTGATTTGCTTTCAGTGTCTGGGAGCACTGAAATTAATTTAAAAAGTGCTGTACAGGACTTTCTGAGTGCAGGGGGCATGTTGGATGCGCATGCACTACTTAAACACACTCACTGCACTCAGTAGTTTTCATGTCCGCTTAGCCTTAGCAGTAGCACACCTTCATGAATATGCAAAGCATGCTGCTGTTAAAGCTATATGGAAATGGACATGGTTCACTCCATGCAGGAATAGCACTATTCCTGCATGGAGTTTATTGAATCCCAGGGCAAGTAAACACTTTCTGCCACAAGATGGATGACCTTACTTCTTCTAATGTAAAACATCAGCAAAAAGAGACCTCAAGGTGCAATGCAAAAGCAATAAACTTATTCTCTAGCTAAAATATCCCTCTTCAAGATGATTATAAGACAAAACAGTTCAAGTTCCAAACAGAAAGGGAGCAAGGGTGATTTGTAGCAAAAATTAATGTTAAATGCTCAGAAAATTGCAAAATACAAGCAGCAATCATTTGAACAGTTTAAAAATATGTGCAATAATACCATCTGAGAAATTATCTTTGCCTGGATGACACTGCATTCAGTAAAAGCACTTCTTGAAGCGTAGGCAATTAGTCATGGTTTGCTGAGCTGCATGGAAATGCAGGCAGCATTACCTTAGAACATCTAAAACATATTTTTTTTTCTTTCAAGAGGGACGAAACGAAAGTTTAAAAACAAAGGGAAATCTGTACAAAATCTGGAGAGTTGAGAGGTGATTCTTGGTGGTCACACAATAATGAGTCATTATTTGCTTAATACCAGCATCAGTATCTACTTTTTTCTGTATAGTCTTCTCCACATTAAAGTTCTCATAAAATCCAAGCAGGCAATACTACAACATTCACATTTTTCCTGAGCTTCCTTTTTTAATAAATTCTGATAATATAAATATACATATTCACACATATATACATGCACATATACATATACATATAAATGTGCACACATACACACACACACACACACACACACACACACACACACACACGTACACACACATACACACACATACACACACATACATACCTATATATATATATATATATATATATATATATATATATATAAAATATATATATATTATATATATATATATATATATATGTATATATGTATATATATATATATATATATATATATATATATATATATATATATATATATATCTTACGTAAGATTGAGAAACCTGCCTGAAGTGTCTCCATCTCCCAAAAGCTGTTAAACCTGTTCTCTCAAAAAAAAGTCATTTAATAGTTTCTTCAGCATTGTCCTAAATGAAATTATAATCTTCCCCTTTATTAGTTTAAACACATTTTACTTTTTTCTTCAAGATTTCTAGGAGAAAGTCTAGATAGAAATTTCTGATAATTTTATTTTCATATTTCTATCCCATTCTTTTTAACAAAGTTTATTTGCCTTAATTTTTTTTCCATCTGGGAATCACACAAATTGTTTTAATATGTAATTGTAGCATATTTTTTTGTCACTGTCTTTATGAATCCATTCTTTCAGCAGCATTAACACCCCTTTCTTTCTTATTTTAATAATTTGTCTTTGTAGTCCTGCAATTATTTGATTTTTTTAACTAGTAAACAGCAGTCCAGCCCTAGCAAAATTTTCAGCCTGAAGTGCAATGTGCTTAGATAAATCACTGTATCTATCAAACTCATGCTATCACCATTGTCTTTTGAATGCAAACCTCCTCACATTATAAGATTCATTTTTTTCACTAAGCAGAAAATGTAATCATCAATATTTAAGCTCCTATGCTTTTATGTAATGGGAAAGCAGACCCATAATAACCATTAGTATCTGATATAATAGACTTAATTAGGTAAAAAAGAAAATAACTCAGGAACTGAACACACCACAGAACTTTAATAAAAATAGTAAAAATAATAAAAGTAGTAAAATGCAGTAAATAAATGGTACACAGTATGATAAAGCAATTTTCATCTAGTCCCTGAATAGACTTCTTTAGATAAAATGTGTACAACTCCTTTGCCTTAAATACTTTTTCCTTTCTAATTGATTAATTAATGAATGAATGCATTAATTAGTTCCACCACCATAGTAACCAACTACCTGTTTACCAAGTACTGACATTGCAATAAAATAAAATAATCCAGTATAAAGAAACAATCCAGTACAAAAAGACATATAAATACCCCTTGCCTCAATATCTAACTACAGGCATAATGGGACCATAAGTATGAAATATAAAAATTAAAAAAATCAAAAGTCCAAAAATGTAATAAGTGTACATGTTAACACAATTGTTACGATTTAGTGTGCTAAATATATATATATATATATATATATATATATATATATATATATATATATATATATATCTGTCAACTGACCGTACAGTGAAATTTGGCCAACACATCTGAAATTGAGGCCACTGTTAAGTGATTACACAGTCTATGTTATCTATGACCATTAAAGTGGTGCATGAAGAGTTACATGAATTATTAATGTATGAAATGTAAGAAATGTATGATTTCATGGTGGAATCTGAACCATTGGTTCTGATCATTCAGGGATTGCCCAAGGTGCATAAGTCATTAACCCTTCCATCTTTTTGTCCCATTGTGTCAGAGAGGGGCTGGGTCACTGAATTTATTTCAATATACATAGAGAATCAACTCAAGAAACCTTTAGAAAAATTTGTGGCTGTATTGAAAGATACCAAACATTTTTTGAGCAACCTGGGTGATGTTAGTAGAACCTATGATATGTTTTCAGATGATGTATTGCTTGCCACCATGGAAATAAAGACTTTATTTACTGTTATACCTCATGATATGGGGATAGCATCCATAAAAAGATATTTGTCCACTAATACTGAATATACCAGGGCACATGTTGATTTGCTGGGGTCTTTAATGGAGATTGTTCTAGCTAATAATGTATTTTTATATAAAGATGCTATCTATAGGCAGAAGAAGCAAGTTGCGATGGGGACCCCCTGCGCTAATAGTTATGCCAACCTAGAGTTGGCAGAATGGGAAGGCAAAGTGGTCCTATCCAACAATGAATATTCGATGCACCTTTTACATTACAAAAGATATGTAGTTGACATTTTTAATCTGTGGAAGGGGGATGATGATGTTTCACTTGATTCTGTGAAATATCTTGAGCTTAATAGTGAATGTTTTAGATTTGACTTGAATTACTCATGTACTTCTCTTGATTATTTGGATACTAAAATTACAATAGCTGATGATCTTATTCACAGCTCCCTGTTTAGGAAACCTTGTAGGAAGAATGTTCTTTTCCATCAGAGAAATATGCACCCCAGGCATGTTTTTGGGAATGTTGAGGTTACATACTGAGGATACTGAATATCAGGATGCTGCAACCATCTTGGAGGGTGATTTATTGAACAGGGGATACAAGAAAAATGTGATAGACAAGACTCTAGCAGAAGTTAATTCAATGCATACTACATGAGGCAAACCATATTTTAATAGGATCAGTGAACTTCAGGTTAATCTTAATTCATCAGAAAGGAATATAAATATATCTCTTAGGGTGCCTTTGACTTATGGTAATAACATCCACCACATCTGTGGTATAGTTAACAAATATTGGCCGACTTTATTACCAGATGAAAAGATTAGGAATATGGTAGGTAATAAACCTTCCTTCACATTTAAGAATAAATTGTCTTTAAAAAGGCGATTTTATTATAAATCAAGTGTTATTCCATTAATAATTTATGATTGTTTAGGCACGTTTCCCTGTAAGACCTGCAAAGCATGAGCTTTTATTTGTAAGGATAGTAATTTTAAGTACACTGGTTTGGTTTTGACTTTAAGGCTAAGTTTTATGCTGACTGTAAATTGAAAAGCTTAGTCTATATGGCCAGATGCAGGCACTGCACTTCTTTTTATGTAGGTAAGACCTTAAGAGTGCTTAAAAAATGCATTCTGCAGCAGTTAGGGGATATAAGGCATAATAATTTACTTAATCTACTAGCGAAGCACATATCCTTGCATTCTAACCATATGTTTGAATTCTTGGTTTTACAAATGATACCAGTGGATTTGAGAAGGGTGTGTTTTAATAACAGGTTGGAGCTGGCAGAGACCAAATTGATCACTAGGTTACAGGCAGATAAGCCTCCAGGGCTTAATTCTGTCATCCCTTTAAAGCCACTACTTAAGAAGCGTAGATCACACCAGTAATTAATTGATGTTTTTAACTGAATAAATGTTTCTGGTTTTTATGATATAAATGGTTTTATATTGTTTGTATTAATGGATCTGAAGAAGCACAATTTTGTGTGAAAGTGTTTATCCTGTTCATTTCCAATAAAGTCCTGCATGACAACAGTCGTGGTGGATGCTTGGTTTATTGTTTTTTTCACTTCTGAATATCTAGAAATATCCTTAATCTGTCATAAGACTCTACAGCTGAATCCATAGACGCATATCAAATAAATGGAGCTGTTATCATTATTATATACCTTTGTTATACTACCTCTAACAAAATATCACCTTTTTTCTCATTTTTTATTTTCTAATATTTCTCTAAATATTACCAATGCCTGAATATTCTTGTCTTTGTTGGCACTAAAGACATTTTTTAAGATACCACTCATAATTGTAATGAAAATCAACTGTATAATTATACTCATAGTGGTATCATCTTAATTTTCCAGTGCTAATGGTCTCCAGCTGCATATGGATTAGTTTTCTGTTCCTTTTGAAATGAACTATATTATCAACAGATATTATTTTTTCCTTTATTTTCCTACTGCCTACCACTCCTGTAATACTGCCTTTACAATACATATATTTTTGTCATCCTATGCTTTATGAAAAAGTAAAGTTATTCCATCTGTACCAGGAGCTTAATCTGATGTTACCACATTAAAAACTTTCTTTATTTCATCTGTTTGGATATCTGCGTCTCTTTTTACTATCATATATTGTGCCCTATTTTTAGTATCCTACTTGTTTTTTCATAGATTTTACTTTTGTCTATATAAAGACAAAATGTTATTCAATGTTTCTGCTTGTTTCCTATACATACAATCATAGTCTATTAATTTATTCATATAAGAATATCTTACCTTTAACTAAATGGGGCTTCAGTTCTTCCCTTGTTCATATGACTATGTATTTTGTGATCTTAACCACCCCTGCAGTTTAGATACACTTAAAAACTGCAAATCTTGTTTTCCTATATTATTATGCCTTTATATTACTTTTCAGTTATAGAACTCATTGACATTGTTTTCACTATATGATCTACACATGAAATACTCCTTCTGTGACTTCTCTGTACACAACATCCACCAGTCACCCCAAGTAGCATAGCAAAGCATCAGATTTAAATGGTCTTCCCACTGTCTATCAAATAAATCATAAATTCTGCTTTTTGTACATCATCCTCTGTTGTAAAAGTTGCTTATCCATTATTCTTTTTAACTCCTTTTTCATTCATTACCAGAAAATACCTTTGTGATCAGGGAACTGCTTTGTCAACATCCTAATGCAAAAATAAGAATTTTTAATTTCTTAGAATATATAACATAATCAAATGTTCATTTTACTTGACATCTACTATAAATATAATCACTTTGCAAAATCAGCATTGTGTCTGCTCTCTTAAACATTTCTTTTAAGAAAGAGATCCTCAAATTTTACCCTTTCCCCCTTTCTTTCTTTCCTCTAGACAGTAATTAACATCACTCTTACTAATTACTGAAAATTTACCATTATACTTTTTAAATACCTAAGCTTTATAATTGTCTTTAGTAGGAACATAACATGAAAAAAAGCTTTGTTGTTATACGTGCACATGACTATTTTTTATGCAAACTCTTTTTATAATGCACATATAGTGAGAAGTGCAATAATAACATTTTTGAAGTGGTGAAATGCTAAGCCTTATGTTGCCTTGCATCAACAGTTGTTACCAGGATTAGAATACTTCTTTACTTTCATTTAGAATTATGAAAAACTAAGTAGTAGCAGTAATAATTAAATTAAGACTATGTATACAAAGTAAAACTATTTACAAAACCTAACCTCTTGCTAAAGCATTAACAAATATAGTTTGAAAATATTATGTCTCTTAAACATTTTGGAGATAGAATAAGAAAGAAAAAGGAAGGTTTATATTTTAAAGATGAAAGAAAAAGATATGATTAGCTAGGACAAACTGCTAACTATGAAATAAGAGTGTGAGAAGAGAAATATTGATTATTTGTTGTATCTTTTATTAGACAATTACTATGGTGTTTTATATATTTGATTAATAAATCAAATATTTTCAGCCATCCGTCATTTTGGAGCCCCTTATACATTTTAAGTAATAATTTACACATCTTTATGTGCATAATGGCCATGTCTTGAAAATGTCTCCAGGCTATTGTTTGGATACTCAGCCAATTTATTGTATATAGGGTTTAATTGGAAAAAAAAACTGTGATAGAATCTTTAATGTTAATAAGTCTGGACTAATTGGTGGACTATGTCAGATGGTGACTTGCCATGTTAAAATGCTTTCATTCTATTCCATTTTTACCAATTTATTTTAGACAGGACCAAAGTTGGTTAACAGAAGGTCATTGCTGTATTATATGGAGATCTGCTTAATCCAACTTATAGCTTGAACACTGGGGTGAGTAATTCTTACAAAATGACCTTTACTTAGTGAAGTAAGATAAACATTATGCTTTATCATGAACTGCTTAACAATGTATACAAGATTTTTTTTTCAAAATATAAATTTATACTTAAATGACTTTTCTAGTTTCTTTTCTAAGTCTGCTGTAAAATTGCAATCATGTACATATGTGAAAAAATAAGCTTTTTTAACTTTGTCTTTCATTATCATTCTGTATGTGTTAGCTACAAGTTTGTCACCTTAAAGGCTTAAATTAGATTGTTTAAATTTGTTTATTTTTATCTGTGCCCTATAGTCTTTCAGGACAAGGTTTAGTAGTTGATTTAAGTCTGGTAGATAACCTTTAGTTAGTTCTGATTCTATTCTTAGCTGCTAGGTTACTGGATACTGTGTCCCATATTGTAAAGTTTTTAATTAAGAGGAATTTACAAAGATCAATGAATGTTTGGATTTAAATGTAGAAGCTGCAAAAGTAATGTTACATCATAAAGGTCTAACATTTTAAGGAGGTCTTGGAAGGATGTAATGACATTTATGACTAATATCTAATATGTGAACTTTAAAGTTTTTCTGAGTTTGATTATTCAAACAGTATTGTGTCTGTACATTAAAACATACTATGTGTTTGCACCAACCTGCCCAGATCTTGACCCAAAGTTGGGGACTAAATCTTATCTTTAAAACTATAATTAACAATCTGTTAGAGTTTATGAGTAAGCAGTACAAAAAATGTCAGGGATGGAAAGATCTCCATTCAGCTTTTGTGACCCTAGTTTATAACAGATTATTCTTGGGGGTTTGCAGGACCAGACAAATCTATTCAGTGATGTCAATATACTATTCAAAAATGTATCTGCTATAGGGTAGAAATATTAGGTTAGACAGTAAAACAACTAAGAGAGTATATTCATTTTGCTTATAGCTACTTTAGTAAGGAGTGGAAATTTTAATCTGTCCCAGTTTGTTACGTCAGGTTTTGTGGAGTTACATACTTTGGAGATATTGTTTTATGGAATAATGTTATCATTTTCATCGAATTGTACTTACAAATATTTTAAAGAGGAACTAATTCCAATGCTGTTAAGAGCTGAGAGTGGGTTAGGTTTATAATTGTGCTTTAGCGGAAATAATATTGACATATAGATTAAGTTTATAGTTATACAATTCTGAAAACTGATTTATGGTATGCATTATTTTATCTAAATCTGAGCCTGGGTTGGAGAAGTAAATATTTAAATTATCTGCAGTCAGTAAAGTTTTGATGTTATTTATCTGTGGGGTTATGTGTTTTTTAAACAATGGATAAAAGAAGAGGTTCATTGTAAAAATTAAAAAAGTAAGGTGAGAGAGACATCCCTGTCTTGCAACATTACTTAAAAGAATGGGTTTTGAAGTACTTTTGTTTATTATTAGTTGTGTAGTAGAGTTTTATACAATGTATAAGGGAATCAGGGAAAGCAAATTTAAAAAGGACCTTTAGAAGAAAATCAGTGTTAACCCTATCAAAGGCTATAGACCCAATAACAGAGCTATAATTTTGCATCAATGTATAGTTTATCAGGTTAATTGAGTCTAAATTATGTTCAGGTAAGAATAGTATTGGATTTATTTAAATATATATCTGCAAATCCACTAAGATTAAAATAGAATAATTTTTGTTTGATGCATTTGTAAAACTCAGATGAGAATCCATCCAGACCAGGTAATGTACCTAATTTTAAATTTGAGATAACATTTGATCATTTTCTAATGGATTTATGAGACAAGCAAAATAATTCTGTTGTGATGGAGATAACTGTGGTAAGTTTAATTGAACTAGGTGCGCTTCAAGTTCAATCTCAGTGTAACTATCTGTTGCAGTAATATTTAAATCAGAAAATATTTTATAAAAATGTTAATATTTTCAGCATTAGAAGTATAATCACCTTGATGTATTTTGTTAATTGTAATGAGGTTTGGCAGGAGAGTGGACAGAGCTTGCAACCATTCTGTGCATCTATATTACCCTAGAGAATGTTTAGTGAATATCTAAACGTCAACCTGGTAATATTGAAAAATTAAATGAGCGAACAGCCAATTTAATGTAGGAAATGAATTCCCTCTGCAAAAAAAAAAAAATTTGAAACAAAATGAAGTGAGGGACTTTGTCCCCCACAACCCCTGATGTGAGGGGCTGTGCCCCCCACATCCCCTAACTAAATATACCAACTCTGAGATCACTCTACAGTGGGGAAAGGGTAAAAATCCACATAACGGCCAAGGGAATTCTTTCCCTGCATTAAATTGGCCATTCGCATTTTATTGCTTTCGCTATTACCAGATCAATGTTTAGGTATTCGCTAACCTAAATGTTCGAGCAGCTAATAGGAATCCCCGTTCTGCATAGGATGTTAACATTTTAGTTTCTCATTTGTTATCTTGTGACAAAAAAGGCATATTTAAATGTTTCAAGTTGTGTAATTTGTTCTACCACATTTTCTTTACAGGTTAAATATTTATATTTATAGGTTAGAAGTTTTCTAGCTTCTTGATATATTCTTGTTTTTGTAGGTAAAGCCTTTTGAAATAAGATGCTATATTGATTAAGATACCTAATTTCTGTTTAAGGGATACGCATTGTATATTCTGTTTAATGTTTTTTATATATTGATAAAATTCCTCAAGTAATCAATGTATTTCTTCTTTGATTTTATCTTTTTTCTAATAACTGTGAGATATGGGTCCAAGCTAACCATGCACTGCAATTGTTTGCAGAGCAGTGGTGCAGCGATTGGCATTGTTGTCTCACAGCAAGAAGTTTTCCAGTTTGATTCTCAGTTAGGGTGCACTCTGTGTGGAATCTCCATGTCCTCACTGCATTCACGTGGGTTTCCTCTGGGTACTCTGGTTTCCTCCCACATTACAAAGACATGCGTCTGGAGAACTTTTCCCCAGGGCTTTGCTAAAAATTGGCTTGTTCCAAGTCAGACTTTCCCAGTAAACAAATGTTAAATAAATAAATATAAAATATCAAAAGATCTGAATTGAGACTGAATGTAATTTTTGAATGGTCTGAAAAGAACCTTGATTCAGTAAGTAAGTTGTACCAGCAAAGTCTATTCTTAACAATGTTTTATGACATGGTGGGAAAAAAAGCAAATTCCTTATTAAGAGATTCATTGGTTATAGTGGGATCCACAAGGTCATATTATGATAGAATTCAGAGATTACTAGGGAATTGCTATAGTTATGCAAACTAAGTTTTGTTGATCTCTCTGAAATTGGGTCTAACACAGCATTCCCGTCCCTCTACTATTAGGTATCCATCTTTATATTGCCTTAAAATCTTAAATATTTTAGTAAAAAAAAAAAAAAATATATATATATATATATATATATATATATATATATATATATATATATATATATATATATATATATATATATATATATATATATCCATCAGGGGATTCAATAAAGCCTACACGGCCACAGCAAGTTGTAGATTCAGTAAGCACCGAGTAGAGGTACACACCCCCGCACAAATAAGGTAAACACCATGGTATACTAATTTCAGCATAAGCAGCTGAATTCCATGCAAATCAACCAATACAACACTGTGGAGCTATTCAACAAGTTATAAAGCACCCATGTAGACTCTCTGCTGGTTTTCCAGTTAATTCTAAAACTTTTGAAATACAGCCATGGAAAGGAGTCTACATGGGCAGAGTGTTAGGGGCTGCTGCTTTAATTCTTTTGTATGCGCTACAGGCTGAAGCCAATGCTGCTTCTGCTAATAGGCCTAGGCTGAGAAAGAGAAGAGTTTTCAGAGCCTGTTTAACTTTTCGCAACCTACATGATGTGCAAATTGTAGAGCACTATGGGATAGACAGGGACACACTACAGACACTTTGTGACCTCTGCCATCCTCAACCCAGAGCCAGAGCCAACTGAGAGGAGCCCATCTCAGTGGAGACAAAGATATGTGTATCCCTTAGAATCTTAGCTACAGGTACCTTTCAAAGAACAACAAGGGGCTATCTGGGGGTGTCACAGGCATCAGCGCACAGGATCCTCCACCAATTCCTGAATACTATTCTCCAACAAGATAGTGACCACATATATTTTCCACGTAGTGCTGAGGAGAAGGCCAGAAAAATGCATGAGTTCTACCATGTAGCACAATACCCTGAAGCAGTGCACCAACTGGGGTACAGGTTAGGATCTACATAAAGAGAAATGGCTACTACTCTATCAATTGCCAAGTCATGTGTAATGCCAAGGGAATCATGTTGACCATGTGTGCTGGCAAACCTGGCAGTTACCATGGCTCACATATCTGGCACACCTCCCAGCTGTACCAGATGTTTGCAAGGGAAGGATATCCCACAGGGTCATCCACTGGGGGATGCAGGCTACCCACTAGAATTGCGGTTTATGATACGCATAAAAAATGTGCACACACCCATGAAAAAATGCCATAATGAGGCACACATTCAAATCAGAAATATCATAGAGCATGTGTTTGGGCTGTTTAAATCACAGTTCTGATGCCCAGATACATTGTGGGGAACCCTGCAGTACAATCTGCAGACATGTACAGAAATATTCTGTGCCATGTTACACAAGATAGTCCTGAGGAAACAACTTCAGCAAGATCAGCAAGGATAAGGGGCAGACATCCCACCATCAAGGCCAAGGTCACCAAAGCCACAGGCAGATGAGGAGGCAGAGGGGTAACCACCAGCTGCTTTGGTTGTAGACAGATCTAGGCATGCTCAGTATGCCCTTTCATTGGCTAGGAGACAACGAATAGCGCACTCAGTCACCACCTAAAGGTCTAAAACCTTCCTCCTTCTCACATACATATAGTAACATTGATGCCAGGTGAATCACCCACTCCGCATGTGTTGGCAGTGTACTGCTTGCATTATACAGATTCAGCCCTGAACTAAAACTTTGGCAACTGCTGAATTTACATGGTAAGCCCTGAACCTGGATTGTATTGTTTATAATACCAATGTGTGGCATACTTTTGTATTTCATGATTAGTCAGTGTGGTAAGCAAGTTAAAGGTGGACAATTTGTACAGAAATTACCTTAACATGTGACAGCAGAGCCTTATTTGACTTATATATGTCCATTACTAAGTAGTAGTAGGCCTTAGGCATCAAAGATTCACACAGTCATACCTCTCAAAAACTGATGATCACTGCATGTGACAGCAGACACTTATTTGACTTATATGTGTCCATTACTAAGTAGTAGGCCTTAGGCATCAAAGATTCACATATTTATATCTCTGAAAAAAATGACAATTGCTGCATGCCCTCAATTTACCACCATGCATTTCTACTGGAAAAATAATTAAAAAGAGACATTAGAAAGTAATGTTACACATTGTAGTTTCTGACTTCACAGCCCTCACAACATCATTCACAAAAAAGTTGGGAAATTTTGATGTTATCAACTGTCTACCTTTCCAAGGCCAATATATGTCAAAGCTACAATTACCAGTTCAACACCACAAATGCAGACATACTAAGCACTAAGTTAGCTATGCACTCTGAGCATCAGACACAAAACTTATGCATCTGTGAATCCAAAAGACAGAAAACAGAGATATGGCACAGTTATCATCACTTGCACAGGGTGTTGTGTGAGTGGCGGAAAGCCTAGGCTAATATAAAAGGTCAATGTGTGTGAGTACAACACAGAAGCAGGCAGGTAGTTGGATAAACCAACAAATGGTCATTAAGGCAAAATGATTAACTGGTGTGTGTGTGTGTGTGTGTGTGTGTGTGTGTGTGTGTGTGTGTGTGTGTGTGTGTGTGTGTGTGTGAGTGTGTGTGTATCTGTAGGGGTCCTACAGGCGAAATTGGTGTGTAAGTGTCTGCATGAATACTGCCAAGCTCTGTGCTGGCTCTACGTCTTGGCATGTCCAACCCAGCAGGCAATTATGATCTGAAAATCTTTTACTTCTAAATGTACAAAAGCCCACCCTACCTGCTGGTCACCTCCTCTACTCCTTCACCATTGCCAAACTGTGGAACTCACTTCACCTTCTATAAGAAACATAGGCAGCCCCTCCACCCTCAAACAAATACTGAAAAATCATTTCAACTCTTCCTGTTCATGTACCTGCTCAATACCCTAACCTCCTACTTCTCCTAAACTGCTTTTTGCTACTGCTGACTGATGATACATTCTCCATAATTATTATCTTTTATCACTTGTTGATACTGGTACAATAATAGTGATTAACATATCTCCGTTTATACCTCGCTGAATGAATTCATCTGGCAACCAACAAAATTCCTAATTTTATGTATATATATATATATATTCTGTATATATTACTGCAATCGCTATGTGCAACACTGTATCTACTTTTGTACCAATTAATGTTTAGTATTTTCTGTATCTCTGTTCCTGTCGGAGCTTTTCTCCCAAGGCCTCCATTGAAAATGGGTTCTTTAAGGCCCAGTGGACTTTCCCGTTAAACAGTGCAATAAATAAATAAATAAATGTTGGACAGGTGTGAGCACTGCATGGTAGAGGTAGCAGTTCATCATTGTCTTCCCTGACCATGAGAACTGGCTCAGCCAGGAGCTACACTGGCACTTTCACACCCATGGTCAAATGCAGTGCTGCTACCTGAATGTGACAGATGTCTGCTGGTTGAGCTCCATTCATGGGGATGCACAGGAACATAATCCCATGGCCAGTCATATCTGAGTGTGGAGAGCACACTCACTGACAGAACACTGGAATTGCTGCCACTATGAGAGGCTGATAGTTCACGGCTACATCGGCTGACAGCAGATAATGTGGCTGACCTATGTCCATGAGAATACTGTTGCCCTCCCAGCAGAAATTCCATCACAGACAATGCTCATTCCATGACAGACATCTCTCGGTCCATCACAGACACCCCTCGTTCCAATTTGTCATTCATCCACTGAATTGGTAATATGGTGGAGACAGTCACTCATGCTAGAATGCGCCATACCTACAACCCTGAGCATTTATCTGCAGCATCTATGGGAACATGCCTGTTCCTCCACAATGGCCCTAAACATACATTGAGTGGCACAGGAAGAGATACCTGCATCAGGTGAAGGAGGGACAGCAGGCCCGCTCTGAGCACACCTATCAACTCTCCTAAGTGGCACCTTGCCCAGACTTTGGCAGTAGGTGTGAACCAAATGGCCCTACCTGTTCAAGGATCGGATCGAAGTGAAGAAGGTCGGGCATATGTATCCACTAAAAAGAAGAGCAATGCTTCTAATAATAACACTAGCAACAATAACACGAACAGTGGAGGAGCTTATAGAAGGAGGGCTAACTTTGTGGGCCAACAGCATGGTCCAAACAATGGAGCAAATTTTCAGCATCCTGCCTCAGGCTACAACCTTAGGCAGGGAGCCCCAAAAGTTTACTACAGTTCACACCAGAAGAACTAGAGAATGAAGGACTGGAAAGTAAGACTTCAGAACTAAATGGATTAAAACACACAGTAGTGTGTAACACGTAAGGTGACTTTAATACTTTTAATTATTCTGAATTTAAAGTGGATTTGGTGCTGGCTGATTTGCTAGCAAAAGGACTTACTTTTGTCCCCACAGTTAAAAATTACATAGCAGAATTAATTACAGATTTTAAACGGTTTACAAGAAAACTTAATTTTTAAAGTTTTGTTTGGGGAGGGGCAACATACAGTAACACCATTTTATGTATCTAGTACTTTCTGTCCTCAATTACAACCTACTATAGCTTTGTTTGAAAAAGTGTGTGTATTAGATTTTTTTAACCAAGTAACTTCAAACAAAAATAACAATAATAAAAAAGTTGTACTTTGAAATTCAACATAACTGGAGAAGAAAATGAAGCTTTATCTGTGCTTCAGCAAGCCTGAGTGAGAGCAATGAAACCGGACAAAGGGGGTGGATTAGTGATACTAGACTTGGATGAATATTTTAAGAAAATGGAAGAAATTTTAGCAAGTGAAACATACATTGAAGTATCTAAAAATTAGCTAAACATAGCCTATGCTAGAATTCATTCTATTTTTGATTTGTTTATTGAAGCAAGGATAGATGTAGGAATTGCTAATTTTCTTGATACACCAGCACCAAGAATACCTACTATCTTTGGAGTTCCAAAGATTCACAAGTCTACCACTAACCCCCCTATGAGACCATTAGTGGATGCTAGAGCCAGCATTACTTATGCTTGCTCAAAATTTATTGACCATATGCTTAAAAAATATGTAACCCAACAAAGTTAAATCTGTAAGGATTCCTGGACCTTTTTGGCCAACTTGAACAACTTAGAATACAGGGATGATCTTAATTTCCTGACAATTGATGTGAGGGACTTATATTCTTCCATCCCACACAGTGAAGGTATAGAATGGGTAGGCTTACTGCTACACAGGATGGGGGCCCCACAAAGCGAAGTAAAACTAATAGAAGAGTTGTTGGATTTTGTCCAACAACTTTATTACTTTCAACAACAGATACTTTTTACAAATGATAGGGGTTGCTATGAGCTCCCCCTGTGGTAGCAGTTTTGCCAATCTAGTTATGGCATTTTGGGAACAGTAACATATTTCTGGAGTGACCTACATTATGGAACAGATTAGTTTTTATACTCGCTTCATGGATGATATATTTATTTTATTCAAAGGAAATGAAAATGAAGCCTCGTCCTTGGTTAACCAGTTGAATAACACAACTGACTTTTTAACATTTACACAGTGTGTTAACAGTGATAGAATATCTTACCTTGATATAAATTTAAGAAAGGACAGGATAAACAAATGTTGGAAAGCAAGTATATTTAGAAAGAAAACTTATTCCAACACATTCCTTCATTATAGTAGTTGCCACCCATCATTTCAAAAAAGTTCCGTAGTAAAAGGACAGTTAGTAAGGGCGGCCCGAATGGTCTCAGATTAACAGGACTTTTTGGAGGAATGTAACAAACTAGTAGAAATGTTTAAAAAGAGGGGCTATCTGGATGCATTATTGGATGAAATAAGTCAAGAGGTAATAAAAAAGAGAATTGTTAGGTACTTATAGACCTATTTTAGTCCCTAAATCCTCTAACATAGGTTTAGATAGTGTTATTGACCAAGAGGGCACTTTATTGGATGAGCTACCTAGCAAACCTGTGGACCCATGTAGTTTTATTCTCACATTTTACATGGATAGCTATGATTTTGTAAACATAATACCAAAAAATTGGGAATTTATAAAAATATACCTACCTACTGTTAAAGAACTACATGATTTTCCTAAGGTAGTCTTTAAGAAAAGTAGGAATTTGAAGAATCTATTAGAAACTCAGAAACCTATTAATTTTAGTTCAAAACATGGGGGCATGTATAAATGTCATATGTGCCCATATTGTAGACACATAGAGGTAGGGACAAACTTCTCTATCAGAGGGGTTAGATATACTACTAAACATAGGTTTGATTGTAATACCAAAGGAGTGGTCTGTCTTGCTAAGTGTTACAGCTGCCCTGCCTTCTATAGTGGAAAGACTGATAGAAGGTTGAGGGACAGAGTATATGAACATTTGTATAGCATTAGAAACAACAAACTAGACAATGCCCTAGCTAGACACACTCACTCTTTTCCTAACCGTGGTTTTATGCTTAGAGCTGTAGAATGTGTAACCTCGGATGCTAGAGGTGGCCCAGTACATTTGTTACTTGAAAAAATGGAATTGTTTTGGCAACTACGTACGTTTATATGTCTCTGTCCAGGTCTTAATGAGATGTATTCTAGCAAATGTATTTTAAAACTTAGAAGTCTTTTAAGATAATCACAGCTATATATTTTTAAAGTAGTTTTTTAAAAAACATTTTAGGGCAGAAATGTATATTATTTTACATAGCAAACATTTTATGAATTGTATATGTTATGCATATTACATTATATTATTTTACTAAATAGAGTTGTCCCAGTAGGAGTGATGTATGCGTTTTGCATCATTAGTTCAACTGTTTTAGTTTGTTTAAATAACATAATTAAAGTCAGAAACTCATTTATAGGTATGGTTTCTGACTTCTACAATTTTCATATAGTATATTAAGTATTTTATAAGTTTTTAGAATGTTTTTAGAATATCTATAGATATATAAATTATGACTTAAATTAATAAATATGTTAGTAGGTTTTAATTAACTTAACTAGAAGTAGATATAATTCATGGTATGTGTGTTTAAGGCATTTTGGTTTAGACTGTGAGGGTATGTATATGCATTGGTTGGTGTTGATCAGCTGTTCTAACTAGTAGGGCAGATCAGCTGACTGACATTCATGTTATATACTGTGTTTTGAATATTTAATTGCATCTGAAGAAGTCTAGCTATCCAGCCAGACGAAAAGCGCTTTATGGAATAAAAAGTTTGCATTACTTGTTTGCAAGTTCATGGATTTATTCTTTTTGTGGAGCTTTAGTCGGTTTGTTACAGCCAGAGTCAACAGGCACTGAAACCACAGTGGCTACACTTCACTGATTAATTGCCTCGCCCTCCACCTGTCCACTGGAATGGGTAGGGATAGACTTACTGGCTGTGTTTGGTGGAATTGCAGGGAGTGCCTGTATGTCAACCTCAGTGCCAGATTCAACCTCTGCACCCCCCCCAGACTGTGCCTCAGTTTGGCCACCATCATCATCAGAGTCTGCTGATACACTGACGTCAGATGCCAGATGGCTCAGAATCCCACTGTAATGATCACCTGTAACGAAAAGCAACAAACACAGGAAAAAAATTAATAACTACACTACTATAGTCCAATAGATGCTAACATAGTAACAGTGCTTCCACTATTACAAACAGTTCAGCAATGCACACAATAGGCCTGACATCAACAGCACACACTAAAATATTTATTTAAATTGCTCGCAGTACTAACATAAAAATGTTCGGCTTACCATCTGCAGCTAACATACTCTTCTGCAAGCCACACAGTCCTGGAAGAAATTAAGCAAGAGGTAAGGGCAACATCATCACAATTAACAATAACACAGGGGGTAATACCTTTACCCCTTTATATGTCCATAAATTATGCTTTCAACAACAACATGGCTGACAGCTGCAACCTAAGCTAATAAGTGTAGTAATATTCAATATCCCCCCAGAAAAAGACATATGACACAAAAATAACTTATTGATTTCAATTCTTGTAGTATACAACAGTATTCAACTGCTGAGATACCAAAGCCTACTTGGATGTGCTTGCTGTCTCTGACACCATTGGTCCCACATTCAGGACATGTTGTACTGTACTCTCCTGTCAATTTTCTGGATCCCTGATATTGTTCAGGAACTCTTCATTGGTTCTTAGTGGTGGTTATCTAGCAGGCCCTCCCCAGTACCAGTTTAGTCAAGGCCCACTGAAGCTGCTGTCCTCTGTGCAGATGTGATCATGTCAGTGTCCCTGTGGTACACCTGCTCATGTGTCCTACTATGTCTACACACAGCATTCAGGTCAGCAGCTATCTGTTGTCAAATTTGCATTCTATGTGCCATATCTCCCCATCCCCTTTCAGAAGAAAAGTACCACTTTGCCTAAACACATCTTCTATGAACTGGTTCTCAGCATCAGTTGAAGGGGGACTCTAAGGATTGACACACCTGGGTGGCATACTCCTAGGTGTCATAAAAGACAAGAGAATAATACACAAAAGTATCACATAAGTACTGAATAACTGAGCTCAGATTAAACAGAAGAGATAGTCACTCAGTATCCCCCCTGTAAAAACATATAACAGTCTACAGATATGAAATATTAACAGCAGGCAGGATGAAAAACAAGGAGAGTAACAGGTGCAACATATCCTTGTTTGTGCCCTAAAAGTAACTTACTTTTGCTCCCTCTCAAAAGAACAATCTATCTTTGTTTGTGCCTTAACAGTAACTTACCTTTGCTCTCCCCCAAAAGAATAGAAATATGATCCCATTTTGCTAACAAACCATCTTTGAAATGCTAAAAGTGCTATCAAAGGAACTGTCTCTGAAATATTTGTACATATTTGTCACACAGCATCCATTTTCATGTATTGGCAATCACGTATACTTCTGGAATGGGTTGGCAAACATGTCCATGCCATCAGTACACTTCTAACTAATCCATACAGATAAAAGTGTAAACGCCTTTGCTTCAGGTATTTCTTAAATGCATCTCAGCATATGCAGTTTGTAGTTGCACAAATGGATGCATACCTTCTGAAGTTCAATACTCCTCTGTATATATATATATATATATATATATATATATATATATATATATGTATATATCCTGAAGAAAAAGCCTTATGTGCAATGTTCCCAACCTAAACAAGCCACCTCACTATCAGTTTGTCTAGCTACATGGTTGCCTTTTTATATGGTGTAGATTCAGGGCTGTTAGCATTGTGAAGATGCAAATAAGGTATAAACTCATTAGAACTGCTGAATCTCAAACTATTGGATTCATGTAGGAGATGTAAACATAGTGTAGGCACTCCCTCAGTGTTTGGTTTTAATGGAGTGCAACTGTGAATAATGGTTGGGAGAAGGAAAAAATAACAGCAATGCAGGCTGGCTTATTTCTACTGGGTGTATCAGGTTACATCTACAAAGTATTAAATACAAGAATGAAAATGTAAGTAAGCAGCATACAAATCGCAGGTTGTATTCCTTAGCATCCAGCCTGCCCTTCATTTGTTGGCAACTGCATATAATATTATTTCCATTAAATATCCGCACACATTCTAAGGCCAATGATATATATTGGCTTACACACTGCTTTTCTCAGATTACTGCGCAGATAAATGAAAAATGGCCAACAGATACAGAAATTTAAGGCAAAGCTGTATATTTGAAGTCAATAGTCATGACAGGTTGTGTGATCACTGGGTGCAGTACATCCAAAACTAATATATGTACAAAACCACTTGTATGGTTTGACATCACTATAGATGCTGCTGCAGATGGTTGTGTGCAGATTGAGTTCAGTTATTTGCTGCAAAGCGATTTGTGTGGCAAAGAGAGATAAGGCACCCATCATGTGTCCTGAAATGCATTAGATTCAGAGTTCAAATCCAGATCTATTCAGAAATATCTCATGTCTACTCACATTTTTAGTGTGTATGTCATAGATTGTTTTTCCTCATTTCAACTACCTCTCCCTTTTTTTGTTTTCTTTTCTGGCCAGTGTTTGCACAATGCACCGCTTGACCCAAACAAAGGACAGGAGGAAAATAAATGTCAGGTTTGGCTTTGCTTATCTGATATGCTCAAAGCATGGCAGTGTGCAAACTGGACAACTGGCCCACCCAAGAGGCAGACAGGACCCAGACAGGCAAAAATAGAAACCAGATGCATTCAGTTAATACTATTGGGCATTGTGCAAACCCACTAAGTGTTGTTGTGTGGCAGTTAGGAGTGATTCCTTAAGAATGTTAGTAAAATAGGGAACATCATGTAGCTAGTCCTGTGGCAGCAGATGTAAGTGTAGGGTTGAACTACAGATGGTCCTGGGTTTTAGAGCAGGATGTGCAACCTTTGCTTTACTGTTGTGACATTGCAGTTTATAGCAATGAACTGCAGCATAGACAAGTGTTTTCTCAACATTCTTATGGCACAGTTGTAAGTGTGAGACTGCCATACATATGGTCCTGGGTTTGAGTACAGTATATTCCATGCACTTTTACTGTTGTTCCACTTCCCATTACAGTCACTTTCACTTTTAACACTTGACATAGTAGACCTGATATGAATTATATATATGAAGGCTGAGACATTAGTATTGTGTCAGATATTTATGTATAAATATATGTATTATCACATTTATTATCATCTGTAGGACTGTGGGTATACTGTGTACTGTATTCTTGTAAGTATATTTCTGCTATCTGGACTGGCATGGCCTTCAGATTTGCCTAACACACACATACACAACTGCCTGTATATCCAATAACCTTGAAATTGCAACTGCAGTTATGTAATACCTCACTGTTTGCCACCGCTGTCCTCCACTTACCATTGCACAAATGTAGTGCTCAGTGGAGCACACTGCTGAGCACCATGTTTACGTGATGGTAAGTGAAGTGTGACAGTTTCCAACAATATGCATACTCCCAGTAAACACAATAACTGGAACTGGTGGTAAAGCATCATTCTCCATTGTTCTAGATCCATGACAGACATGAGAGGTGTATGTGGGGAAGGTCACCACGAAAATACACTAGATCAGAAAATGTCAAGTAGTATCCAAAAACACAGTAGTCATGAACAAACAGCTTTAATGAAGCTTTCGGGTCTACACCCTTCATCAGCACATACAATCAACTTATACAAACCACATTTAAATAGAGGAACATTTGAAAATCACATGAACAAGCCAGCCATTCAGATAAAGACCCAAATTAATTATGCAAATTATTTAAAAGCACATCATACCTAAATTTCTTAAATACTCTATTGTGCTTATAAAATACATATATAGAAAATATATACATATACTTAAATCATCCATATTAAAATAAAATATAAGGAACATTAGAATAAATGATAAGACCAAACAATTCTCATAAATTCTCCCTTTGTCGGTTAACTAGCACTGGTTTTATACTTACTGACCCATTTAGGCCCGGAGGTTTATCAGCCTGTAGACGTACTATCCATTCATATTCCTTCAATAACAGAATATTATCTAGATCACCACCCCTAATGCCCATTTGTACCATACAGATGCACCTAAATTTAAATGCATGTGTTCGAAATTCATGTAAATGTCTGAATAATGCGTTTGTCTCAACCTTCCTTTTAATCTCAGACCTATGCTCTGTTATTCTATCCTTAAGCTTCCTAGATGTTGTCCCCACATAAAAAACATTACATGAAGTGCAGTTAGCAAGATAAATTAGCTTAGTGGTATTACAATCTGCTCGAGAAACAAATTTAAACCATTCACCTGTTGTGGGATGCTGGAAGCTATTACTACTATCATTGATATCAGAACAACAGACACAATTGTAACACTTAAAGGTCCCCATACTAGCTTGTATAGGGATGGATTCAGTCAAAAAATCCTTATAACATAAAATTTGCTTAAACGTTTGACCATTTCTAAAAGCAAACCTTGGAACTGGACCTAGTAAATCTTTTAAGTCTGGTTGAGACATCAAAATTATCCAATTCTTTTTAATTATTTTACAGACATTATTAGTATTAGCATTATAAGTGGTGGTAAATCTAAGAACAGAACTGTTGACTGACCTATCACCTTCCCCTTCTGTTGTGCAACATAAGTGGTTCAGGGATAAAGAACCAAAAACTGGTCTATAGGGGCCCCTTCTTCCTTGCTTCACCTCCTCACAACTCATATTAACATCTCTAGGATGATACCCATTCTCAATAAATTCTTTCCTCATCTTCTCAGTTTCTTCCAAGAAAACTTCCTCATCAGTTGTTAACCTACTAACCCTTATCAGCTGAGATTTTAAAATACCTCTATAGATATGCATTGGATGCATACTAGCAGTATTTAAATACCTTGCTGCATGCACATCCTTTCTATGTACCCTTGTTTCCAACCTACCAAGTTGTTTATAAAGCCTTACATCTAAAAAATCTATTTTGTCTAGGGAAAAGTCCATCTTAAACTTAAGGAAGGATGTTGTGGTGTTAAGATAGGAGAGGAAACTTTCTAACTGAATCAAAGTCCCCTTCCAAATGAAAAAACAATCATCCACAAACCTACAGTAACAATCAAATAAACGCGCATACTCATTATTCTCATTTAGAATATATTGCTTTTCCCATACATATAAAACTAAATTGGCAAAAGTATTCACCACAGATGTACCCATGGCCACCCCAGTTAACTGCTGGTAGGGAACACCATCAAAAATAAAAATATTCTTCGTCAGAACTAAATCTAATAAAAGGCAAATATTTTCAATTTCACGTGTCTGCTCAAAAGATTGCATCGTTAGGAAACCTCTTACTGCCTCAATCCCATAATCTATTGGAATAACTGTAAAAAGCGATGCTATGTCCAGTGTAACCAAGAAGTAGTCAGAACTAGTTTGGTGTTTAAACCACATATCCAATTTTTCTAAAAAGTGAACCGTATCTTTCAAAACAGTTTCACACTTAAGTAGATACTTTCCTAACACTTTTGTAAATATCTTGAAATTGGCTCAGTCACCCATCCCTTGCCAGACATGATAGGCCTTAATGGTGGATCACTCATTGATTTATGCACTTTGGGGATACCATAAATTTGTGGGATTTTGGGACATGTTACTGTTAAGTAACTAAACAGTTCAATTGTAATATCTTGATTCAGTTGCATATCATATAACGCCAAATTCACCTGAGAAACATGATCTTTCACATTTACAAATGTTAATACTTTAAAAGTACTTGCGTCACACAAGAATTGCTTAAACTTATTCATATACCATACCCTATCCATCAACACTGTAGCCCCTCCTTTATCAGCTTGTTTTAGTATGATACTACTATCTTTTTTAATTTGCAACAACAACTTGTATTCATTGTAAGATAGGTTATATTTAACATCTCCATTTCTATACTTATTCTTAATACTATATAAAGCTCTTATCTCATTTTCAACAACATTTAAAAAGGCTAAAATAACTGGTGAAAGTTGAGGTATAAAAACACTCAGTTTTTTGCATACACAGTTCGAATCATTAGTTTGTTTAAACAAAGATTTAAGCATAACGTTTCTTGCAAACAATTTTACATCAGTTAAAATGTCCACAATATTGTCCTTAAAAGTAGGGATGAATTTCATTCCATTTTTTAACAAATTGTAGTGTTGCTCAGTCAAAACATAGTTAGAAAGATTAATAGTACCTTTTAACAAGCAAATCCCTGTCCTCACCGCCGAGGAGCCTTGCTGGGTAGCTTCGGACTCTTGTTCTTTCTCTTCAACGCTTGTACCGACTTCTGCAATGTTTTCTGCCCTTGGGGCTCTTGTAAATTTCTCTGCTGAACCACTACCTTCTCCGGTTGTTTTAACCTGAAAGGTAAAAAAGAGGAAATCTCCATCTGTTTACGCTTTTCCTTTACTTCCGCTCCAGATACAGAGATCTCTGCTACGGGTGTAACTGCAGACTCATTAACTTCTCTGACGAGCTCATCACTCGGTGGTATCTCCTCCCTTCTGGCACCTCCATTCACCGTAGTGCGCTCACACCGATGCATCAAGGCAGGAACTGAAGCAGACGTATTTGGCACGCCCATTTCATTATTGGCTACAACTAATGCCGGTGATGGCGGCAATTCAAATTTGTCCAATTCATCAAGAAGCCTATTAACCGGCTTTACTGACCTACTATTAAGTCTCTCAGTTCTCCGTTGAGCGAAATTCCCTCTTGGCCAACTAAAAATATGGCCATTTTTAAAATCTTTAATATCACGTTGAAGCTTTCGCTTCTTTTGCATTTCTAATCTATAGTCAAGTGCTTGAACACAATTAATAAACAACTGATACTGTTCATTCAAACACTCCGTACCACATAGTTTAAAGACTTCCTTTTCAAGACAGTCTATTTCTTCTAATAATTCACTTTCCACTTTCTCGAAAAATTGATTCATTAACTTCATATAACTCTTACTGAGTTCAAGATTCAATTGCTGCCACTGCATTAAAAGTTCCTGGTGGGTATTTCCATATGATGGCATCTTTAGTATACGCAATCCACGTGGTACTACCCCCAAGTCTAAATAGGCTAAAAAACTAAGCCTCTGCCATTGTAAATGCTTATAACTTTGAACTTTTTTCTCTAAATGGCCAAGAAGCTTATTAAACTCAGTTAAGTCATTAGTTACATTATCACCTTGTGAAGACTCCACAACCTTGGATTGTAGCAAAGGATTAGTTGACTTAGTTAGTAACCTTTTAATAGTTGAACTCATCTCTGCAACGGCAGTGTAGATACACAACAATATCGAAACAGCTGGCTTTAAATTCCTCCTATATTGTTGTAAGTGGCCACCTGCTACAACAATGTTCCACCACGAAAATACACTAGATCAGAAAATGTCAAGTAGTATCCAAAAACACAGTAGTCACGAACAAACAGCTTTAATGAAGCTTTTGGGTCTACACCCTTCATCAGCACATAAAATCAACTTATACAAACCACATTTAAATAGAGGAACATTTGAAAACCACATGAACAAGCCAGCCATTCAGATAAAGACCCAAATTAATTATGCAAATTATTTAAAAGCACATCATACCTAAATTTCTTAAATACTCTATTGTGCTTATAAAATACATATATAGAAAATATATACATATACTTAAATCATCCATATTAAAATAAAATATAAGGAACATTAAGAAATTTAGGTATGATGTGCTTTTAAATAATTTGCATAATTAATTTGGGTCTTTATCTGAATGGCTGGCTTGTTCATGTGATTTTCAAATGTTCCTCTATTTAAATGTGGTTTGTATAAGTTGATTTTATGTGCTGATGAAGGATGTAGACCCGAAAGCTTCATTAAAGCTGTTTGTTCGTGACTACTGTGTTTTTGGATACTACTTGACATTTTCTGATCTAGTGTATTTTCGTGGTGGAACATTGTTGTAGCAGGTGGCCACTTACAACAATATAGGAGGAATTTAAAGCCAGCTGTTTCAATATTGTTGTGTATCTACACTGCCGTTGCAGGGATGAGTTCAACTATTAAAAGGTTACTAAGTCAACTAATCTGTTGCTACAATCCAAGGTTGTGGAGTCTTCACAAGGTGATAATGTAACTAATGACTTAACTGAGTTTAATAAGCTGCTTGGCCATTTAGAGAAAAAAGTTCAAAGTTATAAGCATTTACAATGGCAGAGGCTTAGTTTTTTAGCCTATTTAGACTTGGGGTAGTACCACGGATTGCGTATACTAAAGATGCCATCATATGGAAATACCCACCAGTAACTTTTAATGCAGTGGCAGCAATTGAATCTTGAACTCAGTAAGAGTTATATGAAGTTAATGAATCAATTTTTCGAGAAAGTGGAAAGTGAATTATTAGAAGAAATAGACTGTCTTGAAAAGGAAGTCTTTAAACTATGTGGTACGGAGTGTTTGAATGAACAGTATCAGTTGTTTATTAATTGTGTTCAAGCACTTGACTATAGATTAGAAATGCAAAAGAAGTGAAAGCTTCAACGTGATATTAAAGATTTTAAAAATGGCCATATTTTTAGTTGGCCAAGAGGGAATTTCGCTCAACGGAGAACTGAGAGACTTAATAGTAGGTCAGTAAAGCCGGTTAATAGGCTTCTTGATGAATTGGACAAATTTGAATTGCCGCCATCACCGGCATTAGTTTTAGCCAATAATGAAATGGGCGTGCCAAATACGTCTGCTTCAGTTCCTGCCTTGATGTGTCGGTGTGAGCGCACTACGGTGAATAGAGGTGCCAGAAGGGAGGAGATACCACCGAGTGATGAGCTAGTCGGAGAAGTTAATGAGTCTGCAGTTACACCCATAGCAGAGATCTCTGTATCTGGAGCGGAAGTAAAGGAAAAGCGTAAACAGATGGAGATTTCCTCTTTTTTACCTTTCAGGTTAAAACAACCGGAGAAGGTAGTGGTTCAGCAGAGAAATTTACAAGAGCCCCAAGGGCAGAAAACATTGCAGAAGTCGGTACAAGCGTTGAAGAGAAAGAACGAGAGTCCGAAGCTACCCAGCAAGGCTCCTCGGTGGTGAGGACAGGGATTTGCTTGTTAAAAGGTACTATTAATCTTTCTAACTATGTTTTGACTGAGCAACACTACAATTTGTTAAAAAATGGAATGAAATTCATCCCTACTTTTATGGACAATATTGTGGACATTTTAACTGATGTAAAATTGTTTGCAAGAAACGTTATGCTTAAATCTTTGTTTAAACAAACTAATGATTCAAACTGTGTATGCAAAAAACTGAGTGTTTTTATACCTCAACTTTCACCAGTTATTTTAGCCTTTTTAAATGTTGTTGAAAATGAGATAAGAGCTTTATATAGTATTAAGAATAAGTATAGAAATGGAGATGTTAAATATAACCTATCTTACAATGAATACAAGTTGTTGTTGCAAATTAAAAAAGATAGTAGTATCATACAAAAACAAGCTGATAAAGGAGGGGCTACAGTGTTGATGGATAGGGTATGGTATATGAATAAGTTTAAGCAATTCTTGTCTGACGCAAGTACTTTTAAAGTATTAACATTTGTAAATGTGAAAGCTCATGTTTCTCAGGTGAATTTGGCGTTATATGATATGCAACTGAATCAAGATATTACAATTGAACTGTTTAGTTACTTAACAGTAACATGTCCCAAAATCCCACAAATTTATGGTATCCCCAAAGTGCATAAATCAATGAGTGATCCACCATTAAGGCCTATCGTGTCTGGCAAGGGATGGGTGACCGAGCCAATTTCAAGATATTTACAAAAAGTGTTAGGAAAGTATCTACTTAAGTGTGAAACTGTTTTGAAAGATACGGTTCACTTTTTAGAAAAATTGGATATGTGGTTTAAACACCAAACTAGTTCTGACTACTTCTTGGTTACACTGGACATAGCATCGCTTTTTACAGTTATTCCAATAGATTATGGGATTGAGGCAGTAAGAGGTTTCCTAACGATGCAATCTTTGAGCAGACACGTGAAATTGAAAATATTTGCCTTTTATTAGATTTAGTTCTGACGAAGAATATTTTTATTTTTGATGGTGTTCCCTACCAGCAGTTAACTGGGGTGGCCATGGGTACATCTGTGGCGAATACTTTTGCCAATTTAGTTTTATATGTATGGGAAAAGCAATATATTCTAAATGAGAATAATGAGTATGCGCGTTTATTTGATTGTTACTGTAGGTTTGTGGATGATTGTTTTTTCATTTGGAAGGGGACTTTGATTCAGTTAGAAAGTTTCCTCTCCTATCTTAACACCACAACATCCTTCCTTAAGTTTAAGATGGACTTTTCCCTAGACAAAATAGATTTTTTAGATGTAAGGCTTTATAAACAACTTGGTAGGTTGGAAACAAGGGTACATAGAAAGGATGTGCATGCAGCAAGGTATTTAAATACTGCTAGTATGCATCCAATGCATATCTATAGAGGTATTATAAAATCTTAGCTGATAAGGGTTAGTAGGTTAACAACTGATGAGGAAGTTTTCTTGGAAGAAACTGAGAAGATGAGGAAAGAATTTATTGAGAATGGGTGTCATCCTAGAGATGTTAATATGAGTTGTGAGGAGGTGAAGCAAGGAAGAAGGGGCCCCTATAGACCAGTTTTTGGTTCTTTATCCCTGAACCACTTATGTTGCACAACAGAAGGGGAAGGTGATAGGTCAGGCAACAGTTCTGTTCTTAGATTTACCACCACTTATAATGCTAATACTAATAATGTCTGTAAAATAATTAAAAAGAATTGGATAATTTTGATGTCTCAACCAGACTTAAAAGATTTACTAGGTCCAGTTCCAAGGTTTGCTTTTAGAAATGGTCAAACGTTTAAGCAAATTTTATGTTATAAGGATTTTTTGACTGAATCCATCCCTATACGAGCTAGTATGGGGACCTTTAAGTGTTACAATTGTGTCTGTTGTTCTGATATCAATGATAGTAGTAGTAGCTTCCAGCACCCCATAACAGGTAAATGGTTTAAATTTGTTTCTCGAGCAGATTGTAATACCACTAAGCTAATTTATCTTGCTAACTGCACTTCATGTAATGTTTTTTATGTGGGGAAAACATCTAGGAAGCTTAAAGATAGAATAACAGAGCATAGGTCTGAGATTAAAAGGAAGGTTGAGACAAATGCATTATTCAGACATTTACATGAATTTCGAACACATGCATTTAAATTTAGGTGCATCTGTACGGTACAAATGGGCATTAGGGGTGGTGATCTAGATAATATTCTGTTATTGAAGGAATATGAATGGATAGTACGTCTACAGGCTGATAAACCTCCGGGCCTAAATGGGTCAGTAAGTATAAAACCAGTGTTAGTTAAGCGACAAAGGGAGAATTTATGAGAATTGTTTGGTCTTATCATTTATTCTAATGTTCCTTATATTTTATTTTAATATGGATGATTTAAGTATATGTATATATTTTCTATATATGTATTTTATAAGCACAATAGAGTATTTAAGAAATTTAGGTATGACGTGCTTTTAAATAATTTGCATCATTAATTTGGGTCTTTATCTGAATGGCTGGCTTGTTCATGTGATTTTCAAATGTTCCTCTATTTAAATGTGGTTTGTATAAGTTGATTTTATGTGCTGATGAAGGGTGTCGACCCAAAAGCGTCATTAAAGCTGTTTGTTCATGACTACTGTGTTTTTGGGTATGTGGGGAAGGTGCCAGGTTTAGGGCACAGATATGGGGTGTTCAGGAGTCCAAGATTTTTATTGGACTCCTAGTTAAGAATTACAGTGCCAGGCTTCTGCCGGGGACTATTTTGGCTCAGAGCATAAGTTGGAAGCTTGGGATAGTTTAACCTGGGCAATATCCAGTGCCACTGGTATCCCTCCCACCGGTGACCAATGTAGGCATCATTACAATGACCTACAGAGGAGGAAGATGGATACCCTTGACTGCTGTATTGAGGAATTTAGGACTGCAAACATTCCATACCTGTGTAAGTATTAAATACAGAGAACACTTGTAAGACTTAAAAGCTGAATATAGGCAAGATTGGAATTCATAATGGTATTCTGTTCTTTTTTCTTTTGTCCACAACTACCAAAGATCAGAAGGGCAATGTCCAAACCCATAAGGCTAGATTGTCAAGGATGAGGGAAGCATGTGGTATGTATACAGTAGAAGAGTAGTGTTATTGTAGTATTAAAAGTTAAATATAACTGTTTTGGTATTTTATAGAGTTGTATCAAACTGAGCATGCATATTTCAAATGTAAAAGTAAGTATGCATGCATTACTCTGTAGTACAAACCAAGACTACAATATTAGAATATAAAATTGAGCATGCATATCTCAACTGTGAAAATAAATATGGATGCATTAGACTGTAGCACAAACCAAAATTACAATATTAGACTTTAGTCAGAGGTTGTGAGTTCAAATACCATACTTCCCAACTATACAATGCTATTAATTCTTCAATAGTATGTAAATTAAATTAAAACCTCTATACCAGTGGTACAAATGTCCTGATGTAAACTGTAATGTATATAACTGGAACACGCATATGTGCAATATATGCACGTCAAGGATTACTTGCTGCAGTTTGTAGTATAGTGTGCATCTATTAGGAGGTGGTAGTCTTAAATGTAAAAGTTAAGATAATAGAGTCAAATAATTGTATTAATGCATTGTTTGCCACATATGAAGGAACTAATCTTATCTCTTTTTTCTCTCATCCCACCCCTTATCTCTCTTTTTTATTTTATTTTAATTTTATTTCCTATTATTTATAATGAAATAATTTTGTGTCATTATTTTTTATTTTATTTTATGAATATTTTTTATTTTATTTTTATGTTATTTTATTTTGCTTGTATTTATTTTATTTTATTTTATTTTCCTTTTTAAATGTTATTATGTGTCATCAAAATGTGTGAATGTCATCGACTTGTACCAAATCACTAAAAGCTCCACAGCACAGTGGGGTAGGCCTGTCCCAAACCTGCCCCCCCCAACATTTTCACCACCACTGCCCAGCACATTTGAGAGCCAACCTGGCAGCACTACCTCTCCTGCCCCAGCACTACCTGGCCCCTCAGGTAGTCCTGCCCTGGAGGCTGATCCAATGATTCCCTCCAGGAGCATTGGCAGAGTTGGTGATTTTATCACATGCACCGAGTTGTCATGGGTGGTGCATAGGGTTTTGTGCCACACTGTAGGTGCATACCTTCCCCAGCTGTAGACCCTGGTCTCCCTTATTTTATGTAGTAAAAGGAGGAGGAGAAGGAGACAGCAAGCATTCCAGCCAGTGATGGAGTGAGGTAACAGTGATGACAGTCCAGTGGGTGAGGATTCAATTCTCACTGGCACCCAACTTGATGACCATGGGTTCGGGATGCCCCCACTCTCACCCCAATGATGATGTCCCCCAACCTGTTGTGTCCATCATTGTCCCTATCTCTTGTCTTGTTTGTTTTGTCTGTTTGCAATTGCTTCCTACACCTACTTAACTTACCTGACCCAGACATTCCTACTTCCCTTACTAAACATTCTTCTCTCTGTCTCCAAAAAATGACATGTCCCACAAAAAAAAAATCATCCCATACATACCTCTCAATTTTGCACATGTCTTCTTGATGGTTGAATTGGCTATACAACATGTTTGTGTTGTGATCACCTCTTTCTCTGGAGGTGACAGTCCAAATTCAGTTAATATTTTCCACATATGTTCACTTTACACTATTAAAGAAAAGGATAGCTACAGTTTTTTCCTATTTCCCTCCTGCACATTCCTGCCCTGCTTTCCCTTTGCTCTTCCCCCTGCTTGCTCCCCATTTCCCCACTGTTTTATCTCCCCATTTCACCTCTTTATGCCATTTTTGTACAAAGATGAGCATTGCACACCAATGAGCAGAAACAGGGAATGGTGGCAATGATTTACATGTATTTAAAAGTATTAGATATGAGGGAAATGTATTTAAAAGTATTAGATACACATGTATTTGATCCCAATACCATCTGGCCCCAACAGGGAATGTATCAATGCATTAACACGTGCTGTCAGAGTCAGTTAAGCAACAGATATATTTCATAGACCCAGTATTAACTATCAGACTTTAGCAATCCATCTTGCATTTGCAGACTGCTTACCTATGTGCAAAGCTGTGTATTGCGCACGTGTATGCATTTTGGTAACCACTTTGCAAACCCACTGCTCACAGTGCTATGTACATATTATGCTGTATTACTGCTGTTTGATGTCCATTTCCTGTATTTTACATGAAATTACAAGTTTAAACATTACAAACTGAGGGCTCTATGTAACAGTATGTCACATATTTAAAATACATCCATCTGTTGCCACCCCCTCCCCCCACAAGCACTGCAACCCTGGTGTTTCAGTACTTTTGCCACATATTTATCACACAGTAAAACATTTGTGTGCTATGCAATGCACAACAATCTGGTAACATGCAGAACTGCATCTCATTACCCGTATGCCTAAAAAGACTTATCTGCTAGGCTAGGGATGGAATCATCATGGACCATATCCACATAGACATAGATGATTTTCAACGCACTTGACTATACCCATTTTGTTTTTGTCAAGGATGGATCTTGCTCATTTAACCTTGTGGACTTCTTAGTTACTGACCCAGCAGACCTGGATGAGGGATAACAGGAAATACCACCAATGCTGACTTATCCAAGGCCTATGACCCTATCCCCCCTTCATGTGTCTTAGTGAAGATCTCCCATATGGGAATTAAGTCATACAGTTGTACAGTGATAGGTAAATGGCTCATTGACATAACACACACTCTCAAAGTTGGGGACTGCACCTCCACCAGTAACCAATTACCATTAGAATACCACAAGGATCTGTGCTGGGCCCTCAACTGTTTCCAAACTACTCCCCCAAAGTGCAGGCAATAGAAGATGGCCTGTGGTTTACCAAGTGTGTAGGTGACACGTAACTAGACACACTAATATAAAGTCACAATGATGATAACATATTACAGAAAAGGTTGCCACACACAAATGATTGCTGCCAAACTCATGGACTGAACCTTAAAGCATACAATGGCTCACTTTTCCTTTTGGCAATGAAATACCCCCGCTAATTATGATATACATGGCACCCATCTAAGCTCAAACACAGTGTTGTGAGACTTAGGAACACATGTTGATAGCAATCTACACTTTCATCACTGTGTGTCCATAGTGGTGACACACATATTCTGCACTGTTTCCATCGTATATATGGACATCACATCCAAGACCAGGGTGGTCATATCTCTACTGTACTCTACCCTTATCAGACCACTAATTGAGTACAATGCTCCTATCTGTCCGGACACTTGCAACAGTTGGAGAAAACACAGGGTTGTGCTTGAGAGACTTTAGGACCTCCAAATATGACATACATGGAAAGACTGAAAGACCTGTCAGTGCACTCGGTATCATACAGGCTGCTGAGAGGTGACCTATGCCTGCTCTACAGAGAGTTCTCAGACCCTGCCCTACTGGAAAAGCTGGACATCTGCAAATCAAATGGGACAAGCGAATAACTTAGCCCAGGGTTCTCATCCTATCCTGTGACATAAACAGAGAATGCAGGGTAGACAGATATAGCCCCCAGTGACTCACTCTCATCATCTCCCATAGCATATGAATCAGTGCTCCTCAATGTTCCTGTTCAACAGCAACCTTGATTACTGGTTGGGTGATTGTAAAATTACCTCTGGGTGGCACCTATCTCCCTCATTGTACAGGGTCACTTGGTGCTCCTCACAAAATTGCTCTACTAACAATGACCATCCAACTATAGGGTCATTAGGCTAGTAGCATCCTATGAACATATGAAGCTATGAACCTATGCAGGTCTCCCAACATTTTGTCTCCCACATGGCCTGCTGATGTCATCTACCATTAAGTTCACCTGCAGTCTAATAAACGTCAGACTTGTGGTTTGGCACTTGCATACCATACTGTGTTCTGTAGCCTGCGGACTTACATAGGCATGGATTCTGTTCTCACCCCAGTCAAGTGTGTGTGTGTGTGTGTGTGTGTGTGTGTGTGTGTGTGTGTGTGTGTGTGTGTGTGTGTGTGTGTGTGTGTCTGTCTGTATGTTCCTCTAGACAGAAGAGCAGAAATGTGAATCCTGCAGTTACTGTTCCAGTACCATGGGTTGACAGTATTTCGATTCTTGCAGTTTGACCACAGTTCTGTCATATAGTCCTAAGATCTCAATATGATGACATGGCTTATGATGTGCACAACATACTCATAGGCTTTTGATACCAGTTTGGACACTTGGTGGTGTGACAGCACACTGTTTCCAGCACTTGCATCACAGGGTTTCTGCATAGCAGGACTGCTGTCAATGCTGTGATTAACATGGAATTCACTTTTCAGATGGACAACATTACAAACACACATTGCTGCATTTAATTGTATACCATGTGCCTTTCTCACCATTCAGTTGTGTGTGCTAGCTCCTCCTGTACTATGTTATCACCATTGGTGGATTCAGTGATTGCACACAATGTGCAAGAATCAGCAAACCTGGTAAACCAAAGGTCATATACTTTAGGCTGAATTATCAGGAAATACAGTTCAGACAGTGAAGGGTCAAGCACAAATCCCTGTGGTTTGCTAGTGGGAACAGCTCTACTAGTACAGGTTGATTCACCAACTTTCACATCATGCATTTTGTCACTGAGCTAACTGGTTACCCATCAACTAATGTAAGGGTTAATGCCCAGCTTGGACATTTTCTCAGTGATACTTGTGTGTGGGATTGTGTCAAAACCGATCATGATGGGCAGTATGCACTGTCTTACCTTCAACCAGGCCTATCACACAGAATCAATGGGCTGTGACAACATCACAGATCACCTATGGAGTGACACAGCATATACACTTTCCTGATATAGTTGAATACATAGTACAAAGCACCCTTACCATGGCCTATGTCCCCATACAAGGGTGTACATCAACATGCATCCACCTGAGTTGGGGAGACAGAACCTGATGCATGTATAGAAACATCCTGACTCTTCTCAACTGTCAGGTTGATAAAATGTCATCATGGACCTCTTTTACATGTACACTAGTAATATTCCAGGTGTGTGCAACAGACCTGTGTGAGTTGTTAATGATACATCAAGTCCCTTACATTTGATAGAGGTCCTCAAAGAGGTCATTGAGGGCATGCATGATGACAACAGTATCATGCTGTGGAGCTTGTCCAGGTCAAGGCATTTGACACAAATCTGTCATATGTGGCCATAAATAGTATATTGCCAAATGGGTAGACAAGTGTATGACATACATGGCATCTCACTATGTTGAAATGTGTGACACGACATATATCTCTAGTCCAGTGATCAGGTCGGTACATCAGGGGTGTGTGCTAGGCCCTTTCCTGCCCATTAGATAAGTGATGGACATCGCAAATGACATACAAATGCTGTGTCCAAACAGCTGTCTAAAGGACTACAGATTGAGGGCAATCATTGATTCCAACTGTGATACTGGTATATTACAGACAGTATCAACACATAACAAAAACTGCTGCCACAGCCATGACAACACCTGCATTGAAAAAGAAACATGGAGGGATTTGCTGAAGCAGGAAACAAACACACCACCTAAGTGTAATGTGGACATCACACCCTATAATTAGACCAATAGCTATTTGGTCCATGTCCTGGGGTAGATAGCAAGTGGTATATCCTCCAGCATGTGATCACAGTGCTGACTACTCCCTTGAATGTCAAAAACATTGTAGAGCCAGCAAACAGTGGACCAAAATCCGTTTATTGAAGGAAGGTGGAAAAAAAACATACCGGTTTCAGTCCTTAGGCCTTCCACAGTGTCCCTTGAATGTAACACAAGTATGCAAAGGACATGCACACCAGAGGCCATAATACCTTCATGGTTTCCCACCTTCATTAGACCAATAACTGTGTACAATGCAGCCTTCCTCATGTACCTCCCTACACATCTTCCAGTGATGTGTAACTGAAGTGTACTACCTTTGTCACAGTGCACTGTGACACAGCTTATTGGCCATAGCTAGGTATTCTTTCTGTGGAATATGCATGACTGTCTGATGGCACAGAATAGTTATCAAGTTGTTACACCAGATGCATGTGTGCTACCTGTTCTGCTTATGCACACACTACATCCATAAATGTCTGACAACATTAATGGCATGTATATCATTTGTGACAGTGTGGATTGTGTCAGATATAGTATATATATCTAAATATATATATATCTATACTTGTATATCTATCATATATATATATATATATATATATATATATATATATATATATATATATATATATAAATCTGCTTTACATTGCCAAAAAGCCAGAAAAACGAAGACAAAATACTTGAGACCACAATAACAAAACTTAGAATACCAAATCACATCTGTTTTCCCAGGGCAAGAAAACACTTGCCCTAAGTGGGGAATATTGCCCTTTCCCCACAGTAGTGTGATCCTAGAATTGGTATATTTAGTTGGGGAGGGGTGTGGAAGGCATAGCCCCTCCCACATAGGTGGGTTTAGATAGTGCGGTGTGTTGTACTGTAGTTTTGGGAAAATATTTTCTTGCCCTGGGAAAACAGATGTAGTTCGGTATTCTAAGTTTCGTTATTGGGGTGTCTTAAGTATTTCATCTTTGTTTTTCTCACTTTTTGGTAATGCAAAGATATCTATATATATATATATATATATATATATATATATATATATATATATATATATATATATATATATATATATATATATATACATATATATATATATATAATCAAGCAGTGCAGTAAGCCAAAATGAAAACAAAGCGTAAATTGCTCAATTTAATAAAAACATCCATAAAGCATTAGCGCTTTTACAAAACAAATCAGTATCGTTTTAGGTCCCTTGCACTTGGACTTCATTCATGATGAAGTCCAAGTGCAAGGGACGAAAACGCATACTGGATTTGTTTTTGTAAAAGCGTTAATGCTTTATGGATGCTTTTTATTAAATTGAGCGAATTTACGCTTTGGTTTCGTTTCTTACTGCACTCCGTTTGGATTATTGGTACTTTTGAGTGCTTTCACTTTGACATTTCATATATATATATATATATATATATATATATATAGATAGATAGATAGATATAGATGTAGATATGCCATACACACAATGCAATGAGACTGTATTGCTCATATACAGGTATAGCAGTGTCCCTCCTAACAACTCCTGCTGATATTACAGTGCCGGGACAGTAAGTGTGGTTACCCACGTAGAGTGTGGATGTATCATAGTAGTCCTTCAAGTGTGTGTGTGTGTGTGTGTGTGTGTGTGTGTGTGTGTGTGTGTGTGTGTGTGTGTGCAGGTTCATCTGTTATCACTCCACATCACATACGTTATGTCAGAGTGTCAGAGGCATGGGATTAGTTATGGTATTTTTCTGATATTGTCCATGATTGCGGTTGGCTCTTGTAATATTTTCCATGATCCAGTACCTGTGGCCACCTTGCTGGCGACATCTGCTGAGAGTACAGTCATATTCTGGCATATCAGTTTGCACAGCTTCACACTATGCACCCTACCCCAGTTGTATGTCAGATCCCTTATAGGTGCTATCTGCCTTTTTCATGCAATGCTGCTCAGACATGTAAACTCTTTGTAGGCTATGCGAGAAGCCTACATGGACTTTATAGAATCCTGGGGCATGATGGCATTGCAGGGTGCATATAACATAAAAAGTAAACTAAGTCTGTCTCCTATACTACATTTACATCTAGCTAGGTACCATATCCTATTAGGGCCTGCTTTACTTTCTAAAATGGTGGCTTGAAAAGACTTTTTAATTAAAATTCTCACCCCAGCATTTTTCCTGCTATTTCTTTGAGAAGTTTTCCTTTTTATCCATTTTTCTGTTAGTATATGCCCATTAAATAGTTTCCATGTAAGTTTTCAAGATAAAAAATATATTGACCTTGAGATTTGAAAAAAAAAGATAAAAAATAATTATTTTATCTGAAGATTGTAATCCTTTAATATACTATGAGTCAATAATCCATTTCATCATTTACCAACACTAGACAACAGTAAAAGAAGATATACATTTTTCTGATGGTTAAATTAACAGTTAGAAACTGAGAGATTTTTGTAAGATGAGACATGACTTGCTTCCCCCAACCCAGCAAATCTACAGAGTGAATCTTCCTCTTCTCTAAGCTCATATCCAGAGGGGTGAGAGAGAGGATTGTACTAAAATGTGAATCATAACTGGTGGAGTTAGAAACAGATAGTATAGTGAAATAAACTTAAGCTTGCTTATTAACGTGAACATTATTACAAACAATAATACTTGCCAAAAGCGAACCTTATCACCTCCAAACATATCAGCTAGCCCGCTTATCTAAGTAGCTCCTTTTTCAGAAGTTCATATGAGGGACAGACATATGAAATATAACAGAAAAAAATGCTGAAATAAACTTTTAACTTATTCTGCTTATTTGCACTTGAATATTAATTATTTTTATCATGAAAGACAAGATAAAATATCAAACAATATATGTATTAACTTTACCTCATTTAAAGAAGCAGAGATCATTAACTGTTTTACTTGTATCTACAATTTCAGAGCTAACTCTTGTCAGACTTAATTACTGCAGCCAGCCACTTCTGTTAGTTGTTAGAAACAGCTAGGAAAGAATAGCACAAACCTAGACAAACAAAGAAGGTTAAAATTATTAATAACTGTGCAATCAAAAGTGAAAACATATGCACTATTTTTGATAAGTGCCACACTAAGCATACATTGATCATCCCATTGTTCTTAGCTGGCAATTGAAACAAGTTCTGTTGTGCGTACATTAAATGTACAAATATGAAGGATGGCCTTCTATTACAATGGTAACCTTTTTCTTGGAGAACACCATAGTCTCCTCTGTAGGGAGAACAAAACAAAATGACAATACAACAAAAATACTAAGAAAGATAGATGTGATAAAAGCAATGCACAGTATTAGAACAGACCAGGATCTATCATGCACTATTGCAAATAACAAACTAAAAATGTCAGTGCAGGAGGAAAAACTTAGAAGATACACAGATAAATATAAAGGAAAAGTACAAAATAAGCAATTTATTCATGACCCATAAATGTTTTACAGAGAATTGGGAAACCAGGCAAAAGGAATTGAAAGACTGCCAAAAAAAGAGGAAATAGATACATTTTGTAGAAGTATCTATGAAGATTCTGTGGAACATAATAAAGATGCTAATCAGATAAAAGACAGAAGAAGTTGAAGAAAGAATAAGAAGTTTAAAGTTGCGGGATATGAAATGGGATGAAGTAACAGCCAGAGAGATTGAAAGAAAATTATGAAAAGCCTCTAATTGGAAAACCCCAGGCCCAGATGCAGTACCTAACTTTTGGTTAAAAGTATTAACATCTTTGCATGAAGATTTAGCCATGAGTAAGAACTATTTATATGCACCCACCAAACAGACACCAACCTGGCTAACAACAGACAACAATGCTGCTACTTAAGAGTGAACCTGCAAGCTACCCTAAAAATTATAGACTAATAATTTGACTTTCGACGACTTATAAATTATACATGGGAATTGATGCTGACAGAGTTTATAGTCATTTAGAAAAAAAACTCAATTATGGCAGTAGAAGAAAAGGCCAATAAAAGAAAGTCATATGGAACAAAGGATCATTCTGTAGTTAAATAAAGTCATACTGGAGAACTGTAAAAAGGGGAAGAATTTAAGTATGGTATGGATTGACTCTAAAAAAGCATTTGATAGTATCCCACATTCATGGATAAAAGAGCACTTAAGAATGTATAAGATACACCCTACACTGATCGACTACATTACAATGACCATGAGACAGAGGCAGACCACTTTGCAATTAAGCCATGATAAAGGATGTATTATTATCCCAGGGATAAAAATTCAAAGGGGGATATATATTTATTTATTTATTGACTGACAAATTGATTGATTGACATTTGTTGACCGGGAAAGTCCACTAGATCAAAGACCCATTTTCAATGGAGGCCCGGGAGTAAAAGCCCCACATAGCATAGCAAGTAGAAATTTTTGAGACAAGTTATACAGATAGTAGTTGAAATATTAAATACAAAAGACAAAAGTTAATGCAGTATATTGATACATATCACTTTAAAGATAATTCAAAAAAAATATTGAATGGTCAAATACGATGCAAAGATAGTCAGCCTATTTCACATTTGATTTGGAAGAGGGAGGGAGAAAAAGGGATGAAGTTAGACAGTTGGGTATACATGTTGACAAGAAGGTGAAAAGGGACAGTGGCTAAGACACGGTGACTTGGAGATATGGCAGTAGAGATAACAGTATTGAGTGGTAGTTGATGACAACTTGTTTGCACAGCAACAGAAAGAGAAAGAAAGCAGTGCAGGAAGATTAGGACTGTGGTTATTATGGAATTAAGGTGGTTTTGAATGATTTAAACAGGTGCAGATGTGATTGTTAAGAAAATGAGACTTTAGTTTAGCTTTAAAGATATTTAAGGAGTCTAACTGAGTGATGTGGGGAGGTAGGGTGTCTCTCTGTCACAGTTGCTATACTAACTTGCCATTAAACCATTAAACTATTTAATTAACAGCTTAGGCCATGGCTGCAATTTGGCTGCTAGAAAACAACAAAGTGTAAAGACGTCTCATCTTCTCTTTGTCGATGATTTAAAACCGTAAAGTTAATCAGATGTGGAACTGAAAGCACAGCTGGAGCTTGTCAAAACTTTTTCAGATGATATAAGAATGTCATTTGGTCTTGATAAGTGTGCAAAAGCAACCTTTAAAGCAGGAAAACTTCAGTTTGGGGCAAGAATGTGATATAAAAAAATTGGAGTGTGTGTAAATATTTGGGAATTGATGAAGGATCAATAATAAAACATGAACAAATGCAAATAAAACTTATTAAGGAATACTTTAGAAGACTTAAATTGATTCTGAAAACAACATTGACATCTAGGAACAAAATCCAAACTGTAAACCATTTTGTTCTTCCTGTCCTTACTTATAGTTTTGGAGTGATTGATTGGCCCCAAAATGTGTTGGATAGATTAGATATGAAAACAAGAAGGATGCTTCATGCTTACCAAATGATTTATAAAAATCAGTGTATACCAAGATTACAGACTGCAGTGGTGGTGCTGCAGTAGCATTGTCGCCTCATAGTTAGACATTGCCTGTTCGATTCTCAGTTAGAGCATCTTCTGTGTGGCGATATGCATGAATAGGCGTTCCTTCATTGAAGGTTGTGCGTTAGGCCTGGCAAGCCAGCACGTAAAACTCTACTGCCAATCATTAGTGGACCAGAGTTCCGCTGTGGTGACCCCTAATCGGGAAAAGCCGAAAGAAACAAACAAACAAGTATATACCAAGATTATATACTCCCCATTCCGCAGTAGGGATGGGCCTCCTTGAAATTGATTACATGTATAGATCTGCAATTGTGGGACTCCACACATATTTTCTGACCTCACAAGACCCAAGTGTAGTGAAAGTTTTGAAACACGAGGAGAATGAATCTATGATGACTTCTCTGCTTAATTTAGCAGAAGCATAACAGCATCAAGCAGGAATGGAAATCAAGCCAGAAGTAGATAAAAATCAAGTGGCAACTGAATGAGCCAAAAAACAAAAGAAAGAATATAAGGTGAAGGACCAGATGAGAAGATGTGGAAAAGGTATAAATATCATTGCAAGTGCAGAAAACCTCTGGAAGAACCTCATACTGATCAGGAATGAATGCAGGAATGGTTAAGGAGAGATGAATTCAAACCAAGAGATGAAAGGTTAATATTGGCAGCCCAACATAGTGGGCTACATATACGCTGGTTTACAAAGAACATTGAACATGTGGGAGAAACAGATAAATGTACATTTTGTAAAACCAAATCGGAAACAGTAGCACACCTTGTTGCTGGTTGTGACATACTAATGGCAGAAGGACTGTATACTGAAAGACATAATAATGTGGCAAGACTGTTGCACTGGGGATTGTGCAAGCATTATGGTACTAAAGTGGCTGAAAAACACTGGAAACATAAGCCAGAAAACATCACAGAAAATGATGAAGTTTATCTCATATGAGATCACCCATTACCAACCGTTCAAAAAGTAGATGGTAGAAAACTGGGTATAGTAGTCCAAGAAAATGTGCATTGATCACTGAAATTGCTACACACAGTGACTACAATATCTTGTGTACAGAGAGACACAAAGTCATAAAATATCAGGATTTGGAGGCAGAAATGAGAGCAATGTGGAAAAAAGATACCCAAACAGTTCCAATAGTAGTAGGAGTAATGGGTCTTATATAAAATAATCTACAATTCTATTTAGGTATGTTATCAGTACATGTAACCCTATATGAATTGCAGAAGGAGTCATTACTGAGCACATTGCGGGTGCTGCGACGAGCTCTTTTGGCTTACATCAAAGATTGAAACAATACTAATTTCATGAACTATAATCGTACTTTGACTTAAGAATGTGGACCATTCCGTCAAATGATTAGAAGCCCAAAAGATTTGGAGAAATAAAAAAAAAAAAAAAACAGGGAGAACAAAAATATCAAAAAATCAGACTGAAGGAATTATCCAGCAATTCTACAAGCTACAAAACAGTATGCACAACTTCTTCATGTGTAAGTGTTGTTTATTACAAAGACATGGTGCCTGCTTTCAGTCAAGTGTAAAGCTTTAGCTTTATCAGAAGCTAAGATTTGCTATTTAGAATTATTATGTACAAAGTAAAACGTATTAAAGTATTTGAAATCTAATGCCTTTTGGACTTAGAAAAGAGCAGCAAGAGCAACCGCTGTCTTGACATTTTAACTGGTAACAGCATGCCTTGAAAAAATCAAATGATATTACCATTCACTTTAAAACCTTCGCTTTTCTTTTTGTCTGTTCCTAAAATTAGTTGAAGATATTGATAATTCAAGAATTGTTCATATACTTATCTAGTAAAATTTAACTTATTTTAAATGTTGCTTCCCTGTGCACTGTTCCAATTCCTGTATTGTCAGCAACAGTTGGGTCATTCAGTAGACTGGAGAATATATTTTTGACCATTTTTAGCAGAATTGATTGGTCATATTTCTCAGGTAGTCAACCTAAAACAGCTGCTGTAGTACGTACTATCATAAATGCTTCCTAAAATCAAGTATAAAACTCCAATGTGCATTTTAGTCAGCATTCTCCTAAGTGGAATCCCTATGATCTTGATAGCAAGTAAATTTGCTGCTAGTCTGTCTGTTGAATCATGCTTACTTAAATCTTCAGTATTCAGTGTTGCAACCTATAAGAATTAATATGACTTAGAATACTGGAGTGAGCTGGAAATAACTGGAAGAAACTGGAATAAGGCTGGAATGACTGCCTTTATCTGTTAATTGCCCAGAACTGTGCTAAACAGGTGCCAGCCTCTCCTTTATATGCCAAATCGTCTTGTACATTTCATAATAAAGTCTGCAAACACTGTAGTTCAGTTAAGAATGTTTTATTATGCACAGTGGAGGTAGATATCAACAATATCCAAATAATGTTTCTAGCAAAAGTGCTTATAAACTCAAATAGTCTGTAGCTTCTGCCCTCATGTTCTTCATATTCCTTTCCTGCTGAACAGAATAATTAATATTCTGGTATGCTGGATGTTTGACTTGACTTTTGTATTCATACTCGAATGTCTGTACTGCAATGACTTTCTGCATTATCAGTCCAAACAAACTGTGTATGAAGTGTGTCCTTATAATACAAAAACCCTGTAAATCTCTACACGTCTCTGCATCCTTGGTTCCAAACCTTGTAGCATACAAACAAAATGTGTTTGTACTTGATGTCCTGCACATTTTGTTCTTATCAGTATTCTTAACTGAAGGTTATTTTTTCACTGTTGAAAGTTCATTCACTGAATCTGTATGCAAACTTTGAAGATCTGCTTTAATATGGCTACATTGAAATATTTATGCAAAAAGAATACTGTATTATTGTCTATTTGAATGAAACCTGACCATACAGATCCTCTTGAGATACCTGAACACAGATAGGTGTATCCTTCTGTAGTTACTTTAAAATGTGAAATATAAAATTAAGACACTGGCCTAACCTTATATTTTCAGTCCTATGTAAGCTCTGTTCTACTAACTGTATTTATTTAGGATTTATTCCCTAACAATTGCCACTGATATTACTGAAATGGAATTTACTCATGTAATTACTTTATAAATCTATTAGTAAGATCTGTGAAAGCTACTACAATGATCACTATAACTAATATAAAATATTTTTTTTTATCTGGCAAATAGAATTGCAATTTTAATTTTGACTACTAGGTGTCCCTTGAGGATTTATGGTCTGTTTGAATTGAAGTCTCTTAACTTTATGATTTAATTATAACTGGACAATTCTTTGACGTGTTATAACTGTCAAACTCTCTTTGTTACACCTATAACATACGTATCTTGAAGCATAATTGTCATATACTGTATTAACTTATGTCTGTAAATCTTCTGCTTGATTTGTTACTAATAATTCTGTGCATTTACCATTTTAATTTCTATGTGCTGTAATAGATGCCTGACTTTTAAATTTATATTTTAAATGTTCTGTAAGTATCAATGGGCTGCAATAGTAGAAGTACTTTTACTAAAACCTATGCTTTCAGTATTTCATATATATACCTTTGCATACCCTATCAGTGTCTTTTTAACTTTCTGTCTAATGTAACATAATTATTATGTAAGGTGCACTGTATTCTGCAAATTAATTAACACATTAAGCCTTACCTGTTATGCTTTGAGTATATTACATAACTGTTACTACTTATTCTTCAGATAAATTATCTTAATAAGCCAGTTACAAATAATTGTCACTTTATCCCTAAAAATGCTAACTGAATAATGTGTACTTTGATGTAAACTGTCTAGTAATGTTGTTAGAAATGTATAACTGAATATGAGTGTTATGTTGTGGAATTTGACTGAAATGTACTATACTGAACTCATAACTGAGTATGAATATTCTGAAACGTGACTGAAATTTAAATAAAGTGATACTTATTTATACTGAACATCTACAATAGCTATATTCTGGAATCTAACTAAACTAATACTAAAGGAATGCCTTTTCTGCCAGTGTTACCTGAACACAGACAAAAACAACTGAAGTCTAGTAAATGTTATATTCTGGAAACCAAACTACTAGTAAAGGAATACATTGTTTCTGTTAGTATTGTCTGAACAAAGATATACACATAAACTGAAATCTAATATCATTATACAATTGTCTGAAAGCATAAAAACATTTGCATGCCTGCTTTAACTCTAATCTCCATAATTGTACACCTGTTGTGTACACATTTTAACTTTAAAGATTTTAGATAACTGAACACATTTAAACTGAAAACTACTACTGTTACACAATTGACTGAAAACAAAAACATTTGCATACCTGCTTTAACTCTAACCTGCATAAATGCACATCTGTTGTGTACACATTTTAACATTAAAGACTACTTTTGTTTAAATAAATGAAATGCAGTTAAACAAACATTGAAACTGGTTTTCTTGGTCTTGTCTTTCTGTAGATACTTTAGCTCTGTTCCCCAGCTTTTGCCAAGTTAAGGCCTTAATCTGCATTGACCCAGTCACTACTGGGGTATTGGAAGGGCCTTCCTATAGTCCTAGTGTCCTCTGATGAGTTTATTGTACACTTGGTCTGCCTATCCTCACCTTTTCCATATCCTGTGCAAGGCTGGATAGTGTGACTATATTTAAACAAGCACTCTGGAAAACCTGGAAATTATTTAAATATCCAATACTGACAGTATAGTTTTTGTAGCAATATCTGCAAAGAACAAGAAAGCAGTATCAGGTCCTTAAAATAACATTTGCAGCTTTAACAATTTTAAACTGATAGCATAGCTTGTTGCCCTGAATTTATTTACATTTTTCCTCATGAAATAAACATATGCTGCTAATAAACTCTTGTAAGTATGTAAACAAACTGATAATGTACTATAGTGAAGTTGACCAATGTTACTAATAAATGCATTCTTGCAACTCGGTAACTGAACTGATAATGTATTAACTACAGTGAAATGAAAATTCTGTAACTTTATTATTAAATCAAACAGAAACCTCAATGGTATTGTTTTTTTCTCGATCATAAACCCAAATGAAATAAAAGTGGTAATCTGACACTGTATTAAATTTTGTACTTCTGCACCTTTATAAAACTCATCTTAGTTGTTGAACTTTCTACTTTTTCTCTGTGACCCTTCAGGTCATACTTTGCAAAATAATTTCTTCAGTCTGCAGGTCTCCGCCCACTTCCTAACATGTAGCTAGAGTTGAACTAATTTGATTCTGGAACTTTACTTGTCTGTCCTTTATACAAGTATGTGAAGTTTCTTAATATTTATGCTACATTATTTTCTTGCATGGGATCTGAACTTTTGACTGTACTGTCACTTTTATAATGAAACATTGACTTTAAATTCTCTATTCTCTATACTAGGAAAACATCATTTAATATATGTGAATGCTTTTCTATCTCTGTCTGTATCAATATATTATTTATGGGTTGCAACACTTTTCTACCATAATTCAAAGGTCTTTTTGCATGGGATCTGACCTTTATAATGTACTGTCACTTTTAAAATGTAACATTGACTTTAAATTCTACCTTCTATAAACTAGAAAAAACATAATTTAATATTTGTGAATGCTTTTCTGTTTCTGTCTGTATCAATATATTGTTTTATGCATTGCAACACTTTACTACCATAATGCAAAGGTCTTAATGTCTGTTAAACAAAACAGTCACACAAAAAATGAATTTGCCAGATCTGTAACTGTAAACCCTTTATTCTGTGAGTTAAGTTGACTGTCATTTTTGGTATACCATACACATGTGCTTCAAGAATGGTAAATCCGTATACCTATTCTAAATCTAGTATTAGCCTGAAACTGTTACCTGCTTTTCTATCCTTCCTGGCCATTTCCAGTCTGTCTTTGCTTTTCTGAAAATAAGATATGTTTCTGAAAATGTGGTAACTTGACTGGCTGCACTTCAGCTGTGGCAACTGAACTGGAATTTATTTTTCCTTTAACCCATAAATCTGCATGTTCTTATTGTAACCAATTCTTTAAATTCTGCAGATTTGCAAAATCTACTGCCCAAACATTCTTAAAAGTGTCATCTGTGTACACTATTGTGCATTGTGTGACATTTTATTTTTCCATAAAATCTTATTACTGATGTGTACAGAACTGCTCACAACCGTAATCTTTGACCCTTCAAATCTCAACATGGCTGGACTCGTCTCCTCTAGTAGAGTTCTATTCGTAACCAAAATTGACGTGTCTGTGTTAATCAGTACATTATTCTATAATTTCTTTTCTGTAAACATTGTCATTTTTCATACCCTTAAACAATGGCAAACAAATAATCTGGTTCAGTGCTGGAGTGCTGCACACTTTATAGATTAGCTGAAAATATTTTTTTATAGAACTAACAACACTGGCTTGAGCTATGTTATGTATTTCTTCTTTATTTCCCCCTAAAACACCAGTAATAACATTGACTTGAGATAAGGTATGCATTTCTTCTTTCTTTTTCTATGAAGTCTTTATATTATTTATGTTGGTATTTACTTTATCAAAATGATCAAAATCTGCACTCTGATCCCTTTTACCCCCCCCCCCTTTTCAATATTTGCACTGACATCTGAAAACAATAATCTAGAATTGATTACATTCTGAACATTTGTATTTGGAACAATGTGAACTTGGGACATTAGAAATGTTTGCTTTGTGTCTTGTCTGGAAATCTGCATGATGCATACACTATATTTCCATCTGTAGCTGCAATACTGTGATTTAACTCTGTGTTTTGAATTACATGTAAACTGGAATTTATTACATTCTGAACATCTGTATTTAAAATAACATGAAGTTGAGACATTATAATGTTTTTCATGTCTTGTCTGGAAATCTGAATATGTACACTTACTATGGTTACATCTGTATCTGCGATACTGCGACTTAACTCTGTATTTTGAATTACATGTGCTGTAGTATTTACACTGATTTCTGAAGACTGTAAACAAGAATTAGTGGTATTTAAGTCTGAAACCATACTGGTAGAAGCAGACTCATTCTGAGAATCATGAGAAAGTTTGTCCATTGCACTTCTCTTCTGTGATTTAACCCTTTTGTGTCTAGAAAGATTTATCATTCCTGAACGAATTAGCTTGAAATTTAAATGAGCATTTCTGGACCATAGATTTTTAGACTGCTTTACCCAATTTTTAACTTTATCTGTTAATTATCCAGAACTGTGCTGAACAGGTGCCAGTCTTTCTTTCATGTGCTAAATCTTCTTGTACATTTCAGAATAAAGTCTACAAACACTGTAGTTCAGTTAAGAATGCTTTATTATGCGCAGTGGAGGTAGATGTCAACAATCTCCAAATGCTGTCTCCAGTAACAGTGCTGATAAATTGAAATAGTCTGTAGATTCTGCATTCATATTCTTCATATTCCTTTTCTCCTGAATAATATAATTAATATTCTGGAATGCTGGATATCTGACCTGACTTCTGCACTCATACTTGAGTGTCTGTATTGCAATGACTTTCTGCATACCACTCCAAATGAATTAACTTAGTAAATGCGCCTGAAGTATCTCATAATAATACCAAACCCTGCAGATCTCTGCACGCTTCTTCAGCCTTGGTTCCTAAACCTAATATATATGTGTTTGTACTCAATGTACTTCACATTCTGTTCTTATCTGTATTCTTGAAAGAATATTATCTTCTCTGATTGAACGTACATTCATTGAAACTGTGCGCAAACTGTGAAGGCTTGCTTTAATATGGCTGCCTTTCTAGACTTATGCAAAGAAAATACTGTAATTTTGTCTAATTAAATTAAACCTTACCTTACACTACCATAGAACTCCACAAAACATTTGTTTCTGGCTCTGCCTCTGTGGTCATTGTTTCAAATAGAAGTTTGTCAAACCTTTCAGGTTTACCATGGTAACTACAATTTTCTTTGTCTTTTTTTTTTTTTTTGTTAGGCTTTTCACCTTGCAATGTATCCAGGTTCTAAACTATGCCATGAGAATCAAACTTGCCTCTTAACTTTCCTGTTTCCTGTTTCCCTGGAACGTCTGTGCCAGAAAAGCCAAAGTTTTCCTAGTCAGTATGAATACTACCTTAGGTATGTCACAAAAACAGACACAAGCCTAGTGGGCTAATGTATTCAACAAAACACACACACACACACACACACATGCACACACACACACACACACACACACACACACACACACACACACACACACACACACACACACACAAAAACACACTAATGATCTTAACCTTGAGTTTGATTAGTTTCCATTTCATGATGAGAAGAACATAACTATTGTTTCATTTGTTTTCTTTACATTATAACAGTGATTTATTAAACATGCAGCTACTGGTTTTGTTTTCTGGAAATTATCAAATGATTTACCTATAGAATAAAGGTTTTTTTAACAAGTCTTGAGGCAAGGAATTATTTTGCCACTGCACAGTTTAATATGAATAGTAAGGAAGGTCTCTGAAAATATACCCTTGCAATAAAGTCATTATCTAATGTTGAAACAGTGCATAATATTTCACAATTATAATAAAAATGAAAGTAAATACATTTTAGAAACAGTCTTCTGTTCAGGCTGTTATAAATGGAAGGTAAAATGTGTGCCCCCACTTATTAGCTGGCTGGAGAGGATGGTTTTCTCCCATCTTAACACTCACTGAACAGTATCTTTTCCTTTCTAGATTTTGTGGCATAATACCAGTATTGTAACCTGAAGGAACCATGAGACATACTCGTGTCTTACTAAACTGTGGAAACTTTTTTATTACATTTCTGTTGCTGTCTTGATATTGTACAGCATTACAAAGGATTGCAACACAAGTGTCCATCTCTATTCTATGTATTCCTCTTTTTGTTTGTCTGTCATCATTTTTAACCTTATTGCTTCAGTGCATCAGACAGGTAAATTACAATTGTGGATGTTGATACTGGGACAACATGGACATGGCCAACTTAGCAGGTGATGATAATTCTTGCTGGTTACATGAAGGAGTGCACATGGACTGATAAAGGGGCATAAGAAATCTCTAAAGTGACATGGAAGCCCATGTTTCTGTTTAAGTGGGGGGTCATCACCTATCATACAAATTAGCTGACATTGCATCAATGTGATAAGACCACTAAACAACATGATGTTTGAATGAGAACTCCTCACCTCTAGAAAATTCATGTGATTGAGTCAGATAAAAGGTGTTTTAATGGTCATCTGACAAAGATAGAATAAAAGCACAATAAAAAAAGACTGACAGCAGAAATGGCATGTCAGAGTGATAACGTGACACTGAGACCTCTGCTTTACAGCACTAAGGTCTAGGGTTCAGTTCTGACAACTGCATTATGTTAGCCTTTTTATCTTGTGTTCATATGGAATTTCTCTGTACAACAATTCCTGCTCATCTTCCAAAAACAAGTTAGTTTATTGCTTTCTCTAAACTGCCTGTACTATTAAATTTATTTTGGCCTGCAATGGGGAATGTTGTCTTAAAAGAGTCTGTGAAAGACCATTTCACCAACCTTGCTATCAATTAACCCATTAGTAAATCATAATAAAAATTAATACATTTTTACTATGTGACCAACACAGCAAAGCATCAAGGGTTTCTGCTGTGACCTTCTTAGACTTTAGTACAGCATTTAATGCAGTACTCTAGTTCAACAGAAAGGTTAAAAAATGTATTTACAAAGCCTGAGTGTGTTACTGTGGGTCAGGCTAATTAAAGATAATGAATGAACATTTAATTGTTTCAAGTAATAGCAAATACTGTGAGAAAGAAAAGAACACTGCTAATGAAATGCTGCAAGGTTCAATGCTGGATCAGAGTTGCCATCTTCATATGTTTAAAATGAAAAAAATCATTATTGATACAGGATATTCTGCAGGATATCCTTTATTTTCAGGCAGTACAAAAGACTTCATATTATTTTGGTCAGAGATGTTTAGATATATCTTAGTTCTCTACAATATTAAACGAAATTTGAGGAAACACATTTTAACAACACCTTGTGGCATTTCTCTTTTTGCATGATATAGCTACCTAAGTCAAGACTGGCCTTTGAAATAAACAGGCAAACATAAGGGAAGGATTGTTGTTAAAATTGGGTCTATATTACAAGATCAAAACTTTAGGTAATTGAATACCAAAAGCTTGATCTGTAAATATCAAAACATCAAAACCATAAATGGTCACTTCCACACGGGGAATGAATTTGCTTGGCTGTATAAAAAAAATAAACTTTTAAACCCAAATCAAGTGAAGGGCTTCACTGCCCACACACCCCAATATGGAGGGCTCTACCCCCCACAACCCCCTAACTAAATATACCAACTCCGAGATTGCTCTACATTGGAGAAAAGGGCAAATTCTGCATAACAGCCAAGTGATTTGTTTTCCTGGTGAAAAATTTGCGAAAGTGGCCATTCATGGTTTTCAGCTTTCAATATTTATAAACTGAGCTTTAGGTATTTGATTACCTGAAGTTTCGATCTTGTAATATAGACGCCTTAAAATCATGTTGTTACAATGTATTTAAATGGAAATGTATGTTATTTTCAAATAATACAAATATAACTTTGCAGGCTGACATACAAGGTGGGGCAGAGTCTGAGAAGTGATCTAAAAAGCTTTAAGAAATTGAAAAAAATTAGACAGTTTATATAAGCTGGAAAGAACAATAAGACATGTATATGAGAAAAAAAAACACCTGGATAATGCACAGGTAGAGGAGGAAGAGTGGCAAAAAGAGGGGTAGAAAGGGATCTGAGATAAGAGATGTTAATGTAAATTTTGAAAGAAAAATGAAAACAAAATTCCAAAAAGATCTAGAGGATATTGTGTTGCACAAAATAAGACATAAGCATCAGAAAGCAGGACATTTTTTTTCCATTCATTCAGTCACCTGATAAAGGAGAGTTAATTTAGAGCAGGAGTGACGTAATTAACACAGAGCCTGAACCAGAAGCCATTTGAGTAAGAACCATTTGAGCTTGATATACTCATAAGGGGGAGTAAGTGGGAGGAACACTCAAGCACAACATTGGAATTAACATAATTAGAGTATCATAAAATAAATAATAATAATAATAATAATGATGATGATGATGAAAATATAACTTAATACAGCTTCATGGTTAGAACATAGACATCTTGCTCTCAAATGAGACAACTGAAATTGCAATTGAGTAAAATAACAGTAACCTTGATGCTGAAGATCTTTTCTTTTTCTAAAATGAAATCAGCCTTTATTTTAATCTAGCAATGAATGCAACAACAGAAGCAATACTCACATTTGTCTTTATAAAATCTTATTCAGATCTTATATGTTGCTGATTATATTGCTGGAATAAAGTAAAGCCTAATTTCTGTCTGGAACTAAAAAAAAGATTTTGTCACGAAATTCTTTCACAGCCCAATGATTATCTACTACCTGTTATCTTCCCAATAAAGAGAGATGCAAGAACAAAAACCAAAATTTGAAGAAAAATACTATAAGTCATTTTAACAGAGTGAGCAATGCATGTCGTTGTTTTTACCTCCCATGTTTGTTTGTTGAAAACCAGTGACAGCAAACAAGAATATTTAGGAAGGAAATAAGTCATACCTTGTGAAGTTATAAAGGATTATATTGCTGGTAAACTAGGACTTGCAAATTATCTAACAGGCAGGGAAAAGGGCAGATTTGACTGGAAGGCTGCTCATGTTTGCTTTCATAGTTTTTGTACATTTAATTAATCAGGAGTTTGGGATTTTCATTATTCTATAGGAAATTTGGAAGATAGTCTACCCTTGCATCAAACAGCATATGGCAGCCTAACTGTTATAAAGTAAAAATAATCTTTTTTTTGCAAACAAAAATAGTCAAGGAGATATACTGAGCACATTGTTTTGAAATAAAATTCATATATATCCATTCTGGTGAGGCTTTTAAGGGCTCTTAAGCCGTTAGCCTTGTAATCCCCTATGAACCAATGAACCCATATTTCAAACTTCCCTAGTTGAGGTAAAGACAAATACCTACTTTTTAAGTTAAAAGCATGCTTAACTTCTTCCCCCAGGAGAAAATGACATGATTATTTAATTAGGCACAGATTGTGGATAGTGTAGCCCCACTTGTAGAGGGGGTAAACTTGGTTTATCTTTCATACTGAATCTTCTATTTTTACTTAATTTTCATTGAGATTTTTACATTAACATATTATGCATTCAGACAGAAACACATTTCCACAGATTTCCCTCATCCATTTGAAGTCCAGTTTATGAAACTCTTTAAATATAATTTGCAAAAGATTCATGGCATATAGTGTTGTGGAGTGCTGCACAGTTCACACAGCGGTAGTTCCAATGTTTCTCACTGTGACACAACATGGACACAGACGTTAGCTGGAGTAGCAAGTAAAAACCAAAGAAATACTAAGAAATTTCAGAAAACATAGTCAAAACATAATCAATAATGCTGTATTCACCCTTCTCGCAAAGGATAGCTACATTCTTTATACTCCTCTGATGACAGAAGGAAAAGTGAAAGAACAAATGGCCATAGTACTAAAATTAAACTTGTTACTGCCAGATATATATATCCATTCATCTGCCCACAAAACTCCATTTTGTTATTTTTGCACATGGGGTAGATAGAATTTCAGAATCCCGACATTATAAAGCCAAAAACTCAAAATTCTGAAACCCCAGAAGTGCGAATTTCAAAATCCCAAAGTCCAGAGATGTTGAAGTAGTTCTTCTGCTGTTGCGGTTTGTGAATGGATAGCTGGAAGTTCAGGTAAGTATTTATGTGTAAGGGTTTTGGTTAGGGGCTTTAGTGTATGTCAGTGTGTTTTGTTACTGTGATGTGTGTGCGAGGGAAATGCAGCTTGCATGGTGGTGTTTTTGTGTGTTTGTCTGTGTAGTGCAACCTTGGAGTTAGTATATTTAAGTAGGGGGATGTGGGGGTACATCCCCCCACATGGTGGTGCAGGGGGTCTTGCCCCCCTGCTTGTATGTAGTGTAAGTTTGTGTGTTTGTGTGTGTGGGGGGGTGTGTGCATGTGTATGTGTGTGTGGTATATGGTTAGTGTGGGATTCAGGATTTTGAAATTCGTGCTTCTGGGGTTTTGGGATTTTAAGGTTTCAGCTTTATGATCTCGAGATTCTGAAATTTGGTATTTCAGGATTTTGGGATTATAAAGTGAACCTGTGTGTGTGTGTGTGTGTGTGTGTGTGTGTGTGTGTGTGTGTGTGTGTGTGTGTGTGTGTGTGTATATATATATATATATATATATATATGTGTGTGTGTGTGTGTGTGTGTGTGTGTGTAGGTAGATATATGGAGGTCCATCTAAACCTCAAAAGCTGATATACTTGAACTTCATTTTTGAGAGATGAAAATTGCAAAAGCTTGAATATCTGAATGGTGAATTTTTCCCAGGGCAAGTAAACACTTGCTCAACATGCCCTTTTCTCCACTGTAGTGTTATCCCTGAGTTGGTATATATAGTTCGGGGTGTGTGGGTTTTATTTACTCTGGTGAGTTTTTTGTTGAGGTTTGGCCAAGTGTTTACTTTCTCTGGGAAGAAGCTCTATATATATATATATATATATATATATATATATATATATATATATATATATATATATACTGTCACCATGGTCTAAAGCATAAAACCAAACCTTTAATAAATTAAGATAAAAATTGAATAAAAACAGCCATATAACAAGATAAGGGCTTTCGGGTGTCACATCACCTTTCTTCAGATCTAGTTCATTCATAAAACAACCATCCATTTAAAGAAGGCATTACCAATCAAAGTTATTTAAACAGTCTCTATGCCTCTTTAAGGCGGGTTTCAGTGGAATGCATGTGTTGAGACCAGGAGGTGTATCTGCCCTTAAATTTCCAATTCAACTGGCTTCTGCCAGTTCCGTGATCAGGGCTATGTCACTGCCCCTTGCATTCTCCCAAATCACTTGTATTATCATGGATGAAAAGAAATGTGCATTGTCCATAAGAATATGTTTCACTAATGGATTCTTGGCATCCTTTAAATGTCTGTCACTTAAATGTTTGGCCATTCTCTCTTTTAACTGCCTGTTTGTCTTATCAATGTAAAACAGTCGCATCTCTGACAGCAGGCAATATAAACAACATTCTTAGTTTTACAATTAGCATAACTTCATAGTGAATATGACCTGCCATTTACTGGATGTATGAAATATTGCTTCTTAGAGATGTGCTTGCAATAAGTACATGTAAGACAGAGATGTGTGCCTTATTTTTGAGGAACAAACCACCTGATTACTTGATTGGGCATGGTATAATAAACATTTTAAGTTCCTATTATTTCTGAATGAAAACGATGGAGTTTCACTCACTACTCATTTGATATTATCATCACACATAAGTATGTGCCAATTTCCTGGAAGAAATTGAAAGAGCAAATGGTCACAATAGAATATTCTACCCTTTTGCTGTCTGATGTATGTATACCTCATGACTACTCAATGCTCCCACTTCCCATTAAAATCAATCACCTTCTTAGACCTTCTATGTCTGATTATGAAGAAACTGAAAGTAAAAAGGAGCATTCATATATTTCAACTGCTTGTGCAACACATATTTTGTCTCCCTGTGCTAACAAATAGAGCATGCCTTCTAACACCCCCTCCAAAAAAAATTAGCCATCTTCTACTTCATGCAGCTCTCTGATGTTACATTTGGCTGAAAGTGATACAAAAAGGGCCATAGTTACATATTATTCTATTATTCTATGTAAAATCTTGGAGACCAACATAATGTCCAAAATAGCTCAGGGGACCTACTTCTGTTAGATATAAAACAGTTTCTATTTAGTAAGAGAAAATCTTGCTTTATGAATCATGTGGCATTCCTTCAAGATAATGACCTTGAAGAAGGGTTGATAGTGTTTGCTGCTTATTCGACATATCTTTAACACTGGAATAATTAACAACCTGCTAACATTAAATGTGAATTCATATGCAAATTTGATGGGAAAAAAATGATTAAGCAATGGGGCTCAAAACGTCAAGGTGGGTTGCCCATCTCTCCCAAAGGGGGCTACCTGTAGACTCGTGCAAGGCTCTGAAATGGTATCCATTTCGGGGCTATTCTTCCTAGATATAAGCACTCAGTATGGATTATAGTTAGGCAAATATATTGATGACTGCAAATTGGGCAAATTTACTTTAACATAAAAAGCTGACATTCTCCAATATGCTATATATGACACATGTCTCTGCTACTATAAATAAATAAAAGAACTAAACCATCTAAAAAGCCTGTTAGGTAATCAGGTCGAACAAGTATGCAGAAAAATAAAAATGCTCATCATACATGGTTCAGATATGATTTTATATGCAATTCATTGGCCTCTAATGAACTATTCTCATGCAACATTTAGCTATGGCTAAACTACTGATTGCACAAAATAATAATAAAAACAAACTTTAATCTCTCACTTCTACAATGGAATTAACTACTGAAAAGATGGCAGAATTATAATGTAACACTGTGCTACATATCATCACAGTCAAAGCAAATTTAACTACAATCATCAATGTAGTACAATTCTCTGCCTCTATGTGCATTTTCTTCCTATATAGTTCTCAACTTCTTTGCTCAAGAACAGGGGATAAAATCAAAAATATTAGGGAGACAAAGGCCTAAAATTAGTGGCAAACTTTTAAATATTACTGCAATTGAGTTTGGTAATAAAACAACAGGTTTGAAATTCAAATACTCAGCATTATAGGTTGTTTGTAATCCTCACTAAATTAGCAGAAAATCAAAAAATTTATTAAGGACCAGGCAAAAATATATGGCAAAATTAAGGACATACTTCAAAACTAGGGATGTTTGAGAGGCATGTTCTCTCTTTTCCCATGTAAAAAAACTAGTTTCACAAGGAATCTTGGCGCTCAGGACTGGCTGCATAAAAATAAATACACACACCCGAGTTAATTGACTAGTGGTTAGCCTAGGGCGCAAACAACAGATCTTTCCTTTTCATTTCTGTACCTGCCTGCAGCCTCACTTGGTTACTTGCTATACTCACTCCATTAAGCTCTGTGCCCCTTCAGAGTTTGCCTTGCCCCATCCTAAACTGCTGCTCGGTTACTGGTACTGCTGCCAACTGCTAAGCTTACTGCTCACCTGTAGAATAGGCTTGTAACTCTTGACACCTGCTGAAACTCCTCAGTTAACTCTTCTGATAATGCCTAGCGCTTGTCTGCACCCTCCTGATCCTGATTAACAAATCTGAAACAAAGATAACTCTAGCAACATAAAGGAGATCTCTGTAACTCCCTTCACAAAAATTAAATTAGAGCCGTACACAAACAATGACCATGTTTCCTTGACTTAATGTACACAGGGATGATGGTAATCCTGTTTTAATGAGTCACAGCATGAAAACTGGAAGGTTCTTTAATTGATAACTTCTAATGTGATTCTGTTATTGGCTGTGTTTGCTAGACCAATCTCAAACATTGAGAAAACAGAAATTGGAGTGCAGAAAGTGTCAGTGTCTGTGTAGAGGGTATGTGCATGCAAAAAAAAAAAAAAAGATAAGAAAAAAAAAAATATCTGCTGTATTTTTACTGGAGAACTTAGTGGACCCATTGCTTAACAGGTTAGCCATGTGCCCCAGTTTTCCCTAGTATATTAGCATCCCTACATTCCTAGCCTTAGAATGGTAATGGAAAATAGGGCACATCTTGGAACAAGAGATTGATATGCTGCCAGACTTTATGAATTCTGTTGCTGGAAATATTTATAAGCAATGGCTAGGTACTTAAATAATAAACATTGCCATAAGCAGAAAGTAGATTATTCACATTCATCAAATCCTAGGCAACATTTTCCTGTGATGAATGAGATAACCAAACATATGAGTTCATATAACCGCAGATGTTTGATATGCTAAACTAAGAAAACAAAGACTTCCTGAAACATGAAGTAAATATGAGGAAGTATGAACGTGGCATGCCATAAGCAGCAGAAGTGAAAAACTTAAACTGCACTGTATGGTTTAAGTACAGATAGAGTGACATACAGAATTATGATGTGATATAAAGAATGCAACAGCAGATGGTAGAAAGAAAAAAGGCAGATGTGCTACATCAGGAAAGGCAAAGTGTGTAATATTAAGCTATTAAGATGCTGACAATAAAACCTATCCAAAATGGAGGAAACGTCAATGTAATGAGAAGAGCAGCAGCAAATACAGGGTTTGGGTGGGGGGATCTTAGCTACACAGAAGCCCTCAATTGCTGCAGTCATTGTTTTTTAGTGTGGGGTTGGAAACCATCATTGCTATTGAAATAATGTGTGAACACAGAATTGGCTATCAGTAACATTTTAATGTCAGAAATGAACAGACTGTTAGACTTGAATTTATGTAACTATTTGAGAGAAAAAGTAGTACAGTAGAGAGTCAATTATCCGAACGTCGATTATCAGAAACATCAATTATCTGAACTAGCCCCCCAAAGTTTTAGGGTAGAAAAAAGGATAAAGTCTGAATATTTAAACATATGTACTCACTTGAGCATTTTTTTTGAGCTTGTAGCCAGCTCATGTGCGAAAAATATTCTTTACTGTCACCCAAAATCACTAAATGATTGAAAAGTATATTCCTGCATGCAGAAAAAAACAAGTTTTAGTAGTTTTTTATCTGGTTCAATTATATGTTTGATTATCCAAACAGTCTGATTATCTGAACCACCCTAGGTCCCAATCAGTTCAAATAATAAACTCTCTACTGTACGTAGGTAGACTCTTTTTGAAGATATCTTGCCACGTTTCCCAAGCTTGCTTGTATGAAGTCAAGTAAAAATGAATGGTTTGTGAACAGGGTAATGGACAGTGGTTGTACTTTGACTACAAGGAGATTATTTCATTAAATGTTCAGCTATGCTGTGCATCATCCTCCTTGTCTTAGACAAAGTAACAGCAACCAGAGTCGACTTCAGTTTTTCCTGGAGTTGGCACATTTTCAGCCTTCCTATTAATCTTTCTAAAAGAGGGGTAAGGACTTGATAACTCACCAGTTCTGCAACCATTACTTCCTTCCTTGCACAGAACAGACAGCTATTTGCAGGGTTCAAAAAACTCAGTGTAGGATCCGTGTACAGCAAATTGTGCCTGTGGTAGTGCCATGCAATGGAGTGCTTAAACAAGGCTTTGTGGCATGCAACAGAGTTTTTACAGTGGTGAAACCTCTTTGGGAATGCATATAGCATTTCTGTGTAAGGTTGCTGTCTGCAGCATGGCAATCAGACCTCTCAACCTCTTACAGCAATAAATATGTACAAAGCAATAAATAATGAGGTGACAGGCCCAAAAATAGGAGCAATGTTTAAATACTGCTGTTGCATAATAAAAAGTTGATAGAATAACAGGTTTTACAGTAGCATGAATGTTCTGAATGGTGTGAAATCTGAATCTGGAATGTCTGTCATTATTTTCTGAATGCAGTGTACAGTGATTTGCCAACCCCCCTCCCCCAAATTTTAAGAAAAACAGACCAAAAATATGAAGCACAAATCTGGACATTCTGAAAAAATCTGTACAGGTAAGAGGTATGATGGCAATTGCTTTCCCCTTGTTCCAAATTTGACAGGGTGCCAAACACAGTTAAATAGAGAAAAATAGTACAAGGGACCCTGCCATAGATGTGTTATTTTGCATTTATTAATTTCACATATATTATTGTTTTTCATTTTTCTCTGTCGGTCTCCTTTTTTTTATTGCACATGTTTGTATGATGATTAGCTGGTTTGCACATTCTGCATTTTTTATTTTTTTTTTTGTTTTTCACATTCTTGCATAATGCTTAGCATGACTGGATCAACCATGTATCAGACATGAACCAGACAGCCAAATATAGAAACCAGATGCATTCAGTTAATACCACTGGACAGTGTGCAAACCTGGTAAGTGAGGCTGCGCTACACCAACACCATCACATTAATAATGAATACTAATATAGGGGATGTCATGTATCTAATCCTGTAGCAATAGGTAGTAAGTCTAGGTCTGAAGTGCAAATGGCTCTGGATCCTAGTATAAGGCGAGTAAACTTTTCTTTTACTATGTTGACTCTGCAGATTATACAAATAAACTGCAACATAGTCAAGTATGTTCTCAACCTTCTTGTAGCAAGAGATGTAAGTTTAGGACTAATGTACACATGGTCCTGGGTTTGAAAACCTCATATGCCATGCACTTTTAATGCTGTTCCATGCCACATCTTATTTACTCACTCACAACACCTGACATAGTGTAGCTGATATTAATATTTACAAGTTTGAGGTCTGAGACACTAATATTGTGTCAGTTATTTTTACTTATTCATTTATATGGGTATTGTGCATATATTATGAAAAGTATGACTGTGGGTATGATGTGTACTATGTTCATTGAAGTATAGTTCTGCAATCCCATTTGAATAACAGAACTACATAAGTGGCTGTATATCAAATATCCTTGGAACTGCTTTTTTTCTTTTTTTTTATTGCCCACTGTTACACATCACTTACCATCTTGCAAACAGACGCACACTGTTGCGCATCACTTACCATCTTATAAACAGATGCACCCTGGCTTACCATGCTTGTGTGATGATAGGTGTCAAACAACTTTTTCAAATGTAGCAAAACCAGACAGTACACACTCCCGGTAAGCATAATTGGCAGGAAATGCTCATTAAACACTGATCTTGATCTTTAGGAGAAATGGCTGGTGTTGGAGAAGGTGTGCACTTTTGAGGGCAGTGTTGGGGTGGTCAGGAGTCTAAAGTCCTTGTTGGGCTCCTAGTTAAGGAACATGGCCCATGCCTACTGCAAAGGGACTACTCAGGTTCTCAGTATAAGGCTGAGGCCTGGACTAGTTTGGCTAGGTCTTTGAACAGTGCAACAAGTATCCCATACACTGGTGAGCAGTGCCAGCATCATTATGATGAACTCCATAGGAGGAATAGGGATACGCTTGATCGCTGGATCAGGGAATGCAGAGAAGAAAACACTCTACAGATGTTTAAGAATAAAATGCATTGACCAGTAGTAAAAGTTATAGCCGAATATAGTCAAGACTGGTATTCATAATTTCATTTTGTTTTGTTTTTCTTTTCCACAGCTGCTGAAGAAAGGGTCTCATGGAGTACGCCTGGCAAGGATGAGGGAAGCATGTGATATGTATGTATATAAATAGAACTATTATTGTAGCTTTAACTGTTAAAGATGGATTACTTGTTATTTCAGACAGCTGTATATAATTAAGCATGCATATCTCAACAGTAAAAGAAAGTATGCATGGCTTACTCTGTAGTACAAAACAACCATTTTGCATTTTCAAATAGTGATCAGGCATGTATAAGATGTAAAAGAACAGTATGCATGCAGTGGTCTGTAGTCCAAAAGAAAAGTACAGTGTCACAGTAGTCAGCAGTTGTGTGTTCAAAGACCACAATTCCCAAATATACAATAGTGTTATTTTTTCAGCATTACATACACAATACTGTTAGCTAATCATCATAACAGTAAGTTACTTTCAGACATCAATACCTCTGGCATGACTGGCCTGCTGTCAAGTGTAAGCATGGATATGTGCAATATATGCACACATGAATTATTGTTGGCTGCAATCTGATCAGTAGTACAGTATTCATCTATTAGTAACTGGGTAGTCTTCAAAGTAATAAAGAAATTCTTAGTAATTGGTAGTGTTAAAAGAAAAACATAACAGAATAGAGTGAAATTATTGTAGAAAACTTTTGTATATTAATGAAGAAGTTAGTAATGTTTCCTGTTTTTCTCTCACCCCACTCCTTTTCTTCTTTGTTGTTTAATTTTTCATTTTGTTGTTATGTATAATTTTTTATTTATTTGTTTTAATTTAATATTTCTGATTATATTTGTATTTGTTGCTATATAATTTGTTTTTATTTTGTTATTAATATGTTTAATTTTTGTTTTTCTTTGTTCACCTATTTATTTATTTATTTATTTATTTTTTGTATGTTCGTGTTTGTATAACTACAGCACAGCAAGTTAGGCAGGTCCCCCATGATCCTCCTACTCTCATTCCACTGTCAACAGCACAGAGGCCTACCACATCTGGGCTGCCACCTGGCTGAACTTCCTCTGCTCCCCCCGCACTACTTGAGTCCTCAGGTAGTTCGGCCCCAGTGGATAGGTTTACAGTTCCCTTTGGGAACAGTGGTGGAAGGGGTGCATTTATCACCCAAAATGAGTTGCCAGGTATGTTGTATTGGATTATGACCGCACAGTGGACACATGCCTATTCTGGATGAAGTGCCTGCTCTCTGTCCTGGTACAGAGTACCCATTGAAGATGCGCATGTCAAATACTGCAGTCGCCGGTGCAGTGAGAGGACAGTGGTGACAGGCCACCTGGTAAGGACCTGACTCCTACTGTCACCTGTCCTGACAGCCATGAGACCTCAATTTCCCCACGCTCACCCCAACCTTGGTGTTCACCTCCTTCCTGTGTCTGTCACAATCCCTGTATCTTGTCTTGTATGTCCTATCTGTCAGCAATTGCTTCCTCACCTTGCCAATGTGCCTGCCCCAGACATGCCTATGTCCCATCCCCAACATTCCTATCTCACAAAAAAGGGCACCTGTTCCAAAAAAAAAAATCGTCCATACATAACTCTCCATTATGCACATGTGTCTACTTGACACACTTGATTTGGTCCAGTTAGCTATAAACCATGATTATGTTGATGTCACCTCTGTCTCTGAAGATGACAGTCCAAATTTAGCTACTGTTTTTACTGCTGAAGAAATGAATAGCTATGGTTCTTTCTTATATGTCTCCTGCACATTCCTGCCCTCCATTCACTTTGTTTTTCTCACTGTTTGCTCCCCATTTCACCACTTTCTTATCTTCCCCATTTCTTTTCTTTAAAGAAACATTGTGTGAAGGTGCATGATACTCACCATTGCTAAGCAATGGTAAAAGGCAGTAGCATCAGTAAATGTATATAAAGCTAGCATACACACTTGTAAAAGTCATGTCTGCACCCCATTTCAAACCCAGTGCCATCTGCCTCCAACAACAATGCATTAACCCATCCAGACACAGAGCCAGTTCTTTAGCAGGTGTATTTTATACAAGCAATGTTAACTGTCACATGTTATGTTCTTTTTACCCTTTGTGCTCTCCAGTGCTTACTCCTGATATCACCAATGTCATATTTTCAACATTAACTGTGTATGATGAATCATTGCATGATTGACACTAATGTTTTATAAAGCCTTAGTGCACAATCCTCATTTATTTTTATAATGCATGTATGCGCCATGCTGCATATCCCACAGCCTTGCTAAACAAGGCAAATAAAAATGTTAATAAATAACAGAAATGAGAATAGTAGTGAATAATATTGGCTACAGCTTTATTTGGAACCAGTTCTATGTGGCCAAAGAAAGGAACTTATCACTGGCTGAAGTTAATTGCTACCTGCAGCCAAAGATTCGGTTAAGTAGCGGATGTATGAAACAGCATTGAAGCCTGCAATTTTCTGTTCAGTGTGTAAAATACTCCTGTTACTCAGCTGACTCTGTAGCACCATATATTAATGCATTAATCCAACCTTGTTTTGGTTCAGATGGTACCGGGTTCAAATACAGGTGTATATTACAGTTTCACATACTTTTAAGTGTAAAGAAATATTATAATACTTATGAATCTGTGTCATCATTTTTGTGGAACATGGTAGTGGTTTCAAATACAGGTTTATATAATAGTTGTAATTGCTTTTCCCATAGGCACATGTTGCACGATGCACACCATCTCACACCATTGCGCACCATTGCGCACATATTCTCTAAAGAAAAAAAAAGCGGTGAAATGTAGAGCAAGCTGGAGGAAAAGCAAAGTGAAAGAAGGGCAGTAATGTGCAGGAAGGGTTTATGAAAGAACCAGAGGTATACATTTCTGCAACAGCAAAACCTGATAATATATGAAGAATATTATATGCAGAAAAATATAGGAAACACCAGACCACAGCAGATAGTATCAAATAAAACTCCAATGTTTAATCCACAGTACAAAAATGGCAAACGCTTTCATAGCCAGAGCTACTTCATCAGACAAATCAATAAACTCCACAAGGATTTTTAAAAACAGCGACAGCCTATCAGTGGTAGCTCAAAATAAACAATTAGCCTGATAGCCACTGATTTAAAGGAAAAGCACTAGATAGAGACATAATATTGATCAATAAAATGAATAAAAATATATAAAAGTACATATATAGAGACTTGATCTGCATAGTGGCTTATTAACCAAAAACGGTTTAATACAAATTTTATCATTTAGGCCTTTGCCCATACTGGCACGCATCCTAATAATCCATTCAAGCTCTTTAGTCTCTACCAAATTCCTAATTGCACCACCTCTACTTCCTAGCAGAACTTTCTCAATTACCATGAATTGAAAATTATGTGTTACCCCTGATACTAGAACATGCCTAGCCAGGGCATTAGTTCCTGCCCCTCTGTTTATGTCATATATGTGTCCCCTAATCCTATCACAAAACCTTCTTGTGGTCATGCCCACATAGAATGAAAAACATGTAGTACAAAACGCTAGGTACACAATATTAATAGTATTACAATCAGCTGTAAGTCTGAAATAGGTAGTCTTTCCAGTGTCTGGATGTCTAAAATACCCTCTCTTGTCAATATACTGACAGTAGTTACAGGTGTTACAGGGTTTCGTCCCATACATGGGAGTGGTAGGTTGAATATATATTGCTTGCTTATATCTGGGGCCACGTAAGTGTCTCTTAAGGGATTTCTTGTTCTTATAGGCATATTGAGGGATGGTCCCTTTCAAAGTTTTAACTCGTCATCAGAACATAATATGTTCCAGTTCCTATGATAGATATTCTGCAGAAATCTAATATTACTAGCATAAGTAATGGGAATTCTTAGCAGGTTATCCTTCCGGCTCTTTTCCTCATAAACTTGATTGGAAAAGTATGGTTTTCCCTCCTTTCTCCTTTGAGAACCCATACTTGAGGTAATGGAAATAACCTCTCTCCTTCCATACTCTCTCTCTATAAATCTATCTTCTAGCAGATGTAATTCTTTCTCAAACTTGTCATCCTCTGCTGTTAGTCTTGAATTCCTTAGTGCCTGTCCTTTTATTACATTAGTGAACACATGTTGAGGGTGCATGCTTTGTCTATGGACATAGGTGTTCCTATAGCATTCCTTATGGAGGATTTCAGTACAAAAATCCCCTGTATTCTTCCTAGTTATATTAATGTCTAAAAATTCAGCATTCTTGCTTGAACTGTGGGCTGTGAATTTCAAAAAGTGTGTACTTCTATTGATGTCACTGAAAAACTGCTGTAGATTTGTTTCAGCTCCTTCCCACAACAGGATGAGGTCATCTCCGATAGAATCCCACTTTCTCTGACCATGTTCCTTCAATGATATACTCTTTTTCTCCTTTTGCCATCACAAGGTTGGCGTAGCTATTGGCACATGAAGTGCCCATAGCCATCCCATCCTACTGTTTATAAATGCACTGTTCAAACATAAAGATGTTATTCTCCAGTATAATTTCAACCAGGAAACATAGAAGATCAATAGTTCTGGTATCATACACTCCATCTTCCTTAAGATATTGACACAAAAACTCTAGTCTTACTTCATTAGGAATTACAGTAAACAGAGACTGTACATCCAAAGTGACCATTAAACAATCCATAGTGGGCAGAAAATTACTGATATAATCATGTAAATCCATTAAAAAATGTTTCATATCCCTAAGAATACATTTATTCCTGGCTAGTACAGGTTTCAAACTGTGTTCTACATAAACTGATAGTGGTTCAGTGCACCATCCTTGCCCAGCCACAATAGGTCTCATCGGTGGATTCTGTGGATGCTTATGTATCTTGGGCAGTCCCTGTATTATAGGAGTTGTGGGATCATCTACCAGGAAATAATTATACAACTCCATGGTGATTTGGCTGCATTGCATACATTCAAATAAATCATTGTGTATTCTATGGACACAATTGTCAACCTGTGTTTGCTCTATTTTTCATATACTTCTTCATTGTTTAACATAGTAAACATAACATCCCTGTAGAACATATAATCCATGATAACAAGTGGCCCCCCTTTATCAGCTGGTCTAAAACTAATAGTATGAGCCTTACAAAGTGTTTCAAGTCCTGACCTTTCTTCACAGTTCAAGTTCACAAAACATTTAGTGTGGCTCCTACTATCATACAATGAGTAAATATCATTAATACAAGCCTTCTCAAATGCTTCAATGACTCCCACAGTTATCGGTACATAGCCACTGGCCTTTCTATACAAATTAATGCTTTTATTACTTACATTCCCATCCTGAAAATGCAGCTTCAACATTAAGTTTCTAGTAAATGTCTTCAGTTCAATGATGTTCTCTGTAGTCATCATACGGCTAGCTGGTATAAAACTTGTACCCTTACTAAGAACAGATTGTTCATCTTTGCTCAAACTGTGACTAGAAATATTCCAAATTATTGTCCATTTCTCGTTTGCCACATCCTTTTGATTGTGAGGGCATTCTCCTCTTCTGTTGACGTTTTTTGCTTCAAGCGGCCTCTGCCCTGGCCCTATTGCTGAAAATTTGGTGTGTGAATGGGATATGGTAACATCAAATGTTCATTGTCCTCTCTGGGCTGCTCGTTTGTTTTTTCATTACAATTCAAAATATGTGGCATCTCTTTTCTATGTGCTCCACTTCCGTCTGATGGTGAGGCTATGACATCAGCACCTGCTGTCCTCGGCTGGCCAATCTGAACACTAGGGGGAACTTCCTTGTTCCCGGTTACATCCTCTGTATTCATATTTAAGGTGGAACTTGATGTAACCATATCTGATGTAGTATTTTCAGTTCTTACTGAGTTCTTACGCGCAAACAAACTCAAATTATTGTTGTTTTGTTCTCTTGGCCAGGTGAAAACCCATCCAGTCGAGAAATCATTGTTATCCCTTTGGATTTTCTTCTTTTTGTAGCTCAACAATTGTTGTTCATATGCATTGATGGTTTCAATAATATGTTCTCCCTTAATGTCTATTAATGCAGAGGGATACTTCTCATATAGTTCCATTTGCAGTCTGTCTATGTTATCTGCCAAATAATCCTCCTCTGGTTTAAAAAATCGGATCAGTAGTTTCATGTAGTTGTAGCTTGTTTCCAAGTTTATCTGTTGCCACTGTGCAAGTAAGTCTCTCTATATATTTCCATAAGTTGGCATATTTAAAACTCTTAACCCCCAAGACACAATACAAAAATTTAAGCATGCTTCAAAGTAAAATCTCTGCATACGTAGTCTTACCAATTTTTGTGTATCATTCTCAAGTTTATTTAAGTGTCTTCTTAGTGAGTTCAAATCATACTCACAGTTAGACTCATTCGTGGGGGGTGTCGATACATGATGAAAAATTAATAGTGGATTATCCTTGTCCTTAAATAAGGAAGATAAATTCCTCAGTCCATGTTTGTTACAGCTATTCAGCTTCGATAGATGTTTCATAGCAGGTACCTCAAATGTACCTTCTGCTTTTTTATTTGTTGATTTTTTATTTGTTATTTTTATTTGTTGTATTTTTTTTTATTTGTTGTATGAAGAATATTAGTTGAATGTGGATTGTCACCTCCAAAGTGAGAGAGAGGTGACCACAACACAATCATGTTGTATAGGCAATTGGACCAAGTCAAGGGATTCATGAAGACACTGGTGTGAAATGGATAGATTTTTATGGGACGATTATTTTTATTTTGTGGGGGGCAGGTGCACTTTTTTTCTTTTTTGGCAGAGAGAGGAATGTTGAGGTAGAGAGCAAGGTATGTGTGGGTAAGGTGGGTAGGTGAGGAAGCAATGGCAGACAGACAGGATATACAAGACAAGACACAGGGATGGTGAAGGACACAAAATGGGGGTGAACACCATGGCTGGGGAGAGGAGGGTATCAAGAGCCCATGGATGTCAAGTTTGGAGACATTAAAAGTTCAACTAGAAAAGAAAAAGCAGCAAATGCACTGTGTGCAAAATTCTGTCTCTGAGTCTTGGGAATTCACCTCTATTCAACGCTCATAACAGTCCACAACACCTTCAATGAAACCAAGTAGAAGTGAACAAAAGTTTATTGTAATGCCAACAAACAAAGAATGGTTAAGCACTTTCACTTGAATAAAACAAGCTTCCTCAGAGTTCTGAGGAAGCTTGTTTTATTCAAGTGAAAGCGCTTAACCATTCTTTGTTTGTTGGCATTACAATAAACTTTTATTCACTTCTACCTGGTTTCATTGAAGGTGTTGTGGACTGTTATGAGCATTGAATAGAGGTGAATTCCCAAGACACAGAGACGGAATTTTGCACACAGTGCATTTGCTGCTTTTTCTTTTCTAGTTGAACTTTTATGGATGCTGCACTGTTTGCTTCAGTTGAGTTCTAAGTTTGGAGACATTGAGAATCGAGTCCTCACCCAGTGAACTGTCATCATTGTCACCTCACTGCACCAATAGCTGCAGTGTCTGACATCTGCATCTCCTTGTATTATTCATAACAATGATGGAGAGCAGTGTCTCCACCCAGTGTAGGGGTGCACCATGTGTGTGGCACACAATCCTATGCACCAACATGATCAGTTCAATTTGACTGATAAAAATCACCCCATCTGCCACTGCTCCCAGTGGGAACCACTGGCCTATCCTGTTGGGCAGAACTACCTGAGGGCCCAAGCATTGCAGGGGCAGCAGAAGAGGTGCTACCAGGGTGTGTCTCTGCTGCGCTGGGACATAATGCCATAGCCAGAGGAGTGGGGGCAGGTGGTTCTCATTGGACAGGCCAACCTGGCTCTGTTGTGGAAAAAAAAAGGGGAAAAAAAGAACATAAGTGGCAGGGAGAGAAAAAAAAGTGAGAATATTAGCAACACCGTAATTGACATAGAAAACAGTGCTACAGTTATTTTATTCTATTATGTTACCTTTACTATAAACAGTACTATAAACAGTATAAACTGTAAACAAACTTTTTATAACGTGTCTGAATACCCAGTTGATAACAGATGTGCACTCAAGTGCAGATTTCAGCCAACAATCCTTGATGTGTGCATATATTGCCCATATGCAGGGTCCACTTATACTAATTACATTTCCAGCTGGCCATTTCTGCCACTGCTAGAGAGGTCTGCAGTTACAGTGCAATAATGAAGAAAACATAACAGTTCCTGTTCATTTGGTAATTGTGGTGTTTAAACCCACAACTGTTGTCTACTCACTACTACTGTAGTGTTCTGTGTTTCCAGAGTACTGCATGCATACTTTCCTTTTACAGTTGTGAGATGTGTGCTCTATTTTATAGTACTGTATTCATAGGCCTCAAACTCTTACAGCAATAAATGTGGACAAAGTCATATGTAATAGAGGACCAATGTCCAAAAGATAGGGATAACTCTAATATGCTTGCTCTTACAAACTTATTAAGGTGATACAGTAATAGGTTTTGCATTTGCATGATGTTTCTGAAGGGTCTGGGGTCTGAATCTCACATGGATGATATTATTTAGTGATGTCAGTCCTCAACCATTATGCAATTGTTTGACTCAAAACCACAATTATGTCTCTAACTGTACAAATACTGGGCAATCAGTGGGAATCTGTACAGTTCACATGTATTACTGCATTACATACCAATTAAACCCAGGTCTATATCATTTGAGTGAATGCTTAATCGTGTGAATCGCTATTTGTCAAACTGAATTAAGCAAAAGCTCAATTAAGCGAACACTCGCTTAAGGGAAAACTTTCTCTGGGTTAAAAACCAGTTGACCAACCCAGTGAACTACACAAAAACATCACCAAATAAAACCCATTCTAGTGGGGGACTATGGCCCCCACTCCCACCAATGTAGGGGGCTGTGCCTCCCACACCCCCCTAACTAAATATACCATCTCTGAGATTGCACTACAGTGAGAAAAAGGCAAATCCCCGATGATGGCCACCTGTCCAACATACCAAGATGTAAAGCTAGCACTGAGCTTGGCTGTGTACATGCATACTATCACACACCACTTTCACATGGAGGACCCCTACATGCACACACACAGCACTTACATGGGTCAGCCTGCATGCTTCTCCATTCATATTCACACACACTCAACAACCTTTGTTGTCATCCTAGGCCTCCTGCCCCCCCCACCCCCCCACAGCACTATGTGCAAGGGATGATAACTGTGCCGTATCCCTGATTTCTCTCTTTTGCATTCAGGGAAACTACAGCTTTGTGTCTGATGCACAGGGTGCTTAGCTACATTATTGCTTAGAATATCTACATTTGTGTTTTTAAATATTAATGTAACTGTGAATTATATTTGCCTTGCCAAGTTGTACAGCTGATATCATCATCATTTCACTACTTTATAGTGTATTCTGTTGTGACTTTCAGCTTTTCCAGGTTAGGGGTTGCACAGTAGATCACCAGTTCGCAGACTGATTGGCAGTGGAGTTTTTACAGTGTCGAGTTGCCATCCCAGTGCCCAACCTTCACAGAAGGCACATGCACACACATGCACATACTGCATGTATTTAAAACTCACTTGACCACAGGGAAGGCATGCAGACTCCGCACAGAAGGCACTCCAGCCAAGAATCGAACCTGAGAGGCTCTTGCTGAGAGGTGACAATTCTAACCTCTGGACCACTGTGCTAGTGTATTCTGATGTAAGGGTTGTGAATTCAGCAACTTCAATGTGTCTCATTACGTTCTAATTGCTATCTTTAATGACTATCCATTAGAAACATATGGTGCACATAAAAAAAAAGGCCTTCACATTCAGATGTCTGGATTGCATGACAGCACTGTAGTATAATCTCATCAGAGCAGTACAGTATCATGCTCTCTGTTGTAAGTAGCTCACCAGAATCATGCATCTGCATGGCACCCCAGAGGGCTTTCTCATCAAGCTAACACAGAGTCTACAAACCATGTTAACTGCAGAGTGAACAGAACTCCTACCTAAGGTGCACAGACTATGGAAGACAGTAGTTAATGCACTCACCACTGAACAAGTCAGACTTACACAGGAGTGCAGGTGGCCTTATAGTAGATGGCATCAGCAGTCCCTGTGGAGGACAACAGCTTGGCAGGCTATGGAATGACTGTGTAGGAATGAGCAGCTATCAGAAAAATGGACAGCCATGCCATTGGCAAAGTTACTGTGGGACAGCACGTATACTTTGCTGCCTAGAGTTGCACACACCCAGTTGACTGTAGTGAGATTAGAAACTCTACCTAACTAAGGTGCACAGACTACAGAACACAGATCACAACACATGCACCATATAACAAGTCTGATTTATACAGGAGTGCAGGTGAACTTATAGTAGATGACATCAGCAGGCCCTGTGAGAGACAACAGCTTATAAGGCTGGTATGGAATGACTGTGAGGGATGAGCAGCTATCAGAAAAATGTCCAGCCATGCCATTGGAGAAGTGATTGCAAGATAGCACTTCTATTCTGCTGACAACAGACACACACACACAGACACACACACACACACACACACACACACACACATACACACACTCACACACACACACACACACACACACACACACACACACACACACACACACACACACACACACACACACACACACACACACACACAGTCAACTGAAGTGTGAACAAAACCTCTACCGATTTAAGGGTACAGACTATATAACACAGTACATAACACACATGCCACAGAATGAGTCTGATTAATCCATGAGTGCAGTTGGACTTATAGTAGATGGCTTCAGCAGGCCATGTGAAGTACAACAGCTTGGGAGGCTTGCATAAGCACATAGGGTCATAGCGTCTTATGAAGCTGATAGCCTAATAGCACTAGGCTGTTTAGAGGCCTAGCTGTGTAACCACACAAGTACCCTTACTGAGCATATTTAGATGTTTGAGTTTAGCAGAGCAAGGCTGTGAGTACCACCAACTGGCACTGTCCATGAGGGAGCACACAACATTATCAATTAAAATTTGTCATGTAGTTGATATATGTGTAGAAATAAATAAACCGAGACCCCAGGATTGTAATGCTTGTAGATGAGTGGCCAACACATGGACTGAAATCAGACAGCATCATATATACATTTCTGTAGCACATTGGGCCATACATCTCAACCTTTTATAGCAAAGAATCTGGACAAAGCCATACATATTGCGTTGAAAAAGAACCAAACATAGGGACACATTTTACATACTGCTCTTACAAACTCATACAGTTGATAGAATAACATGTTATGCATTAATGTGAATTGTCTGAAGGGTAGGAGTTTTGAAATTCAAATGTCTATCATTGTTTCCTGGCTTCAGTGGTCAAGTATTTTCAAATTAGTTACTAGAAAGCCAACTTTTTATGAGGAGCAGGGCAAAAATGTGATGCAAAAATCAGGACATTCTACAAATATCTAAATAGTTGAAAGGTGTGCATTGGGCAGCTGATTAGTTCTATGGTACATGTACGCTCATGCAAGATACAGCTGTTTGTTCATAGCTAAGCAGTGCTCAAACGTGAGATACATTGATAATTTGTGACAGTTACTCCTTGCTGGATTTTTGTAATGGCCAAAAGCATTTATTGAATGTATCCAGTTTCTATGTCTGCTTGTCTGCTTCCTAGGAGGTCCAGTTTCAGCAATCCTGCACTTCGTGCAAGCCACGCAAGCACAGCCAAACGTGCAGTCATTTGTTTGCGCTATATGGCGTATCAAGAAAACAGTGGAATAAAAAAAAAGGAAAGGGATATATATATATATATATATATATATATATATATATATATATATATATATATATATGAACTGAGCAAAAGCAAGGTATGACACACACACTACAAAAGGATACTACATATCTGATATTTCTACATAGTTCAGGATTTGAACTCTCACACCACTGCAGATTCAGAAAATAGAATGGATGGATGACTTAACCCTCTTTGCTACACAAACAGCTTTGCAGCAAAGAACTGAAGTCATTGTTCGCACAAACAAATGCATCAGAATGTCCACTGCTATGAGACCTTCAGCTGTTAGCTGTACTTTTAACCCTCTTTATTATATTTGGGAGTTGTGTACTTACTGATCACACAACCTGTTAGGATTCTGTTGTCAAATATACAGCTTTGTCTTTTCTGTGTTTCTTGGTAAATCTGAGCTGTACTGACAGACATTCAAGTGTGTAAGGCATTCAATATCCTTGACCTTAAGATAGTATGTGGATATTAACTGGTAGTTATATAATATGCATTTGCTAGCAGGTGAAGGCAAGTTTGGATGGCACAAACAGCCATAAAGTGTTCTTTTGGGGAGACTATTGCTGAGTTACTGTTAATGCACAAGCAAGGCTATGCTGCTGTTTGGGAGATGGGGTTTCATGTACTGTTATGTCACAAGCAATCATAGCCTGTTCTTTCATAGGTAAACAAAGTTGTTACTGCTGTGGTACAAACAAGGATACGATGCTCTTGTTACTCTCCTTGTTCTGCTTCCTGCCTGTTGTTTGATCTTAGGAAGGGTTCTGATGTCAGAAACTGCAATGTGTATCAGTACTGTCTAACTTTTCTCTTTACAGATATTCCAGTAGAAAAGTGTGGTGGAAAAATAAGGCCATGTAGTGAGCATCAGTATAGTTCAGAGGTAGGACTGTGTGAATCTTTGACCTCTGAGACCTAGTACTTACTAATGGACACATATGAGTAAAGTAAAGGTCTCTCTGCTGTCACATGTTAAAGTACTTTTTGCACAAATCCACAGCAGTATTTACTTAATTACTGTTCCTACCTACGAAATACAGGGATATGCCATAATATCATTCAAAAATATACTCTAGGTTCAGGACTTACCTTGCAAATGCAGCAGTGGACACAATTTGAGTTTGTGGCTGACTCTGTCTGCTGCAAGCTGTACACAGCCAGTACATGGGGAGGTACAGGTTGTGTGAGTTGTCTGGCATCAATTTTAGTATGGGTGCAAGTAGGAGAAAGGTATTAGGCACCTAGGTGGTCAGTGAATGTGCTATGCATTGTCTTTTAGCCAAAGCAAGGGTACACTGAGCATGCCTACATCTGCCTGCAGGCAGAGCAGCTGGTGGTTTCCCCACTGAGCCCTCCTCTGACTGTGGCTGTGGTGATCTAGACATTGGTGGGGAAATGTGTGTCCCTTCCCCTAGCTTATCCTGCTGAAACTGCTTCCACAAGATCAGATTGTATACCATAGCACATCATGTGAAGATTTGTGTACATGTTTCTGGATTATACTGCAGGACTCCACCAGATGTATCTAAGCACCAGGACTGTGACTTCAACAGCCCAAACACATGTTCTATAATGTTTCTGGTTTGGGTGTGTGCCTCATTATAGCTTTCTTCCGTGGGTGTGTTTGCACTTCTGATGGGTATCATCATCCAAGGTTCCAGTGCATAGCCAGTATCCCCCAGTAGATGGTCCTATGTGATGTTCCCCCTAGCAATCATCTCATACAGCTGTGATGTGTGTCAGATATGGGAGTCATGATAACTGCCAGGGTTGCCAGCACACACATTCAAGATTATTCCCTGGGCATTGCACATGACTTGGCAGTTGATGGAGTGGTATCCCTTGTAGTTAATGTGGATTCCACCCTGCTCACCAGGTGGTAGCTTGATGTGTATATGAGTGCAATCCATGGTGGCCAATACTTCAGGGTAGTGCGCTACAGCATAGAACTGTTTCATATTGCTGACCATCTTCTCAGAACAACAGGGAAAACATTTGTGCTCACTGGCATGTATGAGCATAGCATCCCAGAACTGGTGGAGGATCCTGGATGCTGATGCGTGTGACACACCCATCATGTCCCCAGTTGGTCTTTGAAAAGTACCTGTAGCTAATATTCTAAGGGCTACACATACCTTAGTTTCCACTGGCATGGGCTCCACTTGATTGGTTCTGGCTCTGAGTTGTGGGCAGCAGAGTGCACAGAGTTCTTGTAAGGTGTCCCTGTGCAGACTGTGTCACTCTACCATCTCCAGGTCATGTAGCATCTGATAAGTTACCCTGGGCATTAACACTCTTCTTCTTCTCTGCCTATGCCTATTGTCATCAGCATCAGCAGCATTGACTTCGGCTTCTAGCATGCAGATGTAGAATAGCTGCAGTAGCCCCTAGCATTGTGTCAGTTAAAATTTCCTTGTCTCTACTCCAATGGTATTGAAGTATTTAGGAAAACAAGAATGGAAGTTGCATGGATGCTTTATTGCATGTTGAATAGCTGTACTGTGTTGGATTGGTTCATGAAAATGGAATTCACCTGCTTATACTGTAATTAGCATCTATTACACACACCTGCTGCTTGTTCATCATTGCGCCAGTTGCACCTCTGCACACCCCGCGCACCCCTGCACTGCTATGCATAAATAAAGTAAGCATGACAAAATTGTAATTACTTTCCTCCATTCCCCTGATATCGTGCAAACATTCAGTATAAAAAGGAAAGCTTTCCCACCCTGTACTCGAGCCCAGGACCTTCCGCAATCTATCCCTACATATACACATGAGGCCATAGGACTACTTACATGACAAGTGCAACAAAAGCTGCTATTCATTCCTCCATTGTCCGATGGTGCACATAAACAAGGACAGTAAAAAATGTACAAAAATTATTTGAAATGAACAGAGAAGACACATTTTACAACAAAATTGTAAGGATGACATACAACCTGTTATTTGTACATAGTTTACAATGCACCTTTACCCTCCACAGACTGACCTGTACTACTTTGAAAGTGTAACCTCACACCCTCCCATGATGTCATCACTCACTGTTCACATCCATTGAAAACAAAAACACGGGGAAGTACCTACATGGAGTGAAAACCCCTACAGGGTTATTCTTTTTTGGGATTCCACAATACCAATGAGTTCTTACCTAATTTGCATATTCACCATGCCGACAGCCTGGAATCTACATGGTTAGTAGCCATGTCAGTGGAGAAACTGGAGCACAATGTTATAAATACAAGGAAGGCTATTCCTTTTGCTGATATATATGCTACATACTACATATGCTTGCAGTACAATATACAATACAATATAATAGTCTGTTTCAGGATGTTCAAACATTGTAGCAGCCTGCATTACATACAATTATTTTCTTTTGGGGGCGGAGCAGCAAAGGTGCATTTATGTCATGACCTTTACAAATGTATTTTTTATTTTGTAACTGTGGTATTCTAGCATGCACAGTTTGTAATTAGGTCATACTATGTGTGGGGTTACATGTTAAGGTCAGGTCTGTACAAATTTTAAGAACTTTTACTTGATCTTGCTTCCATGTAGACTCCTTTCAGTACCTGTATTCAGAAAGTTTCCCAATACACGACCAACACAAACAGAGTCTACACAGATGCTTTAGAGGTTATTGAATCACTCCACTGTGTTGATTTGATTTATTAGCATAAAACTGAACAAACACATCAACGAAAAACTGTTGAAAACAAAAAACAATGCAAAGTGGAAAACCCGGTTTACATAGACCCCAGTTTTATTATTAGCTCTTTTGTATAAACATTGCCAATTTTTTTCAGATCTAACTGAAAACTGCATGCATCCACTTTAAAACTTTTCCTCATCACATGACCCACTAGTCCACACTGGAGTCACTAGATCATAAAGATACCATGGCCAAATATTCCATTAAAAACAATAAATTACCTTAAAGCTGCTAATTAAATAGCAGAAAATATTGCAAATGTAGCACAGCAAAATAAAGTGCCTGACATTCATTCAATACATGTCATGTTATGTTCATTTTCTAGCAATTAAATTATTACTTTATTATCAAAAGCTTAAAAATCATTGTAGCTGTCGTTGTTATACCACTTCCACTGAAAATGGGTTCTGTCTCAGTCAAACTTTCCCAGTAAACATATGTCAAATAAAATAATATGTATCCAACTCCATTTTCTTCTTGAATTCAAAACACACTAGCGAAACACAATGGAGCTTTTCTCTCTCAGTGACAACCGTAATTTCATGAATTTATCTAAACATTGTAAGTCAACTATCCCCAGGATTCATGAAGCTTGGCGCAAGGACTGTGCGGCGTAGAGATGGCGCAGCAGCACCACATGCATATTAATGAAGGCACGCTGCCGTAACGGCCATGTGCATAGGAAATGTGCACGAGTGCAGGGGGCGTGTCCAAGCGCTGCATGGAGGCGTGAACATGTCGGCTGCATACGCGCAGCCTAAAATGCTGACTAGTACAGCCTGCCTCTAATAATAATCACTCCTGTCAGTGTCCATGGATACTGAAATGTATGCAAAGCATACAAGACAGTTCTGCGATCACCAAAATAAAAAGTAAACACAAAGGCACGTAGCTGAATATTGAGTCCCCTTCCCTCGAACAAATGATATTTAAAACCCTGTGCCTGTATTCCATTGTAGTGTCAATAGTTATAACAAGTGGAAGTGAAACGCATCATGTTAGCGTGCCATCAATTGCTAAGCCTAGCCCAATGGTTAGGGGTACCAACTGTCCTACATTGTGAGGGACAGTCCCCCTCCAGGCAGTTGTGTCCATACCAAAACCATTATAAATGTCAAATGTCCTGCGATTGTAGGACATAATTATGTCCCATATTTTATGTAATAGTCCCATACAATACTTATTTCCGTATATAAAATACCTAAATGTTACAAGAAACAGAATAAGCAAGTAAACAAAACAGAATAAGCAACTACACCACTACAACAATAAAAGCTTATATTTAGGCATAAAACTAAAGTACTATCCTTTGTATTGACCGTGGGTATTTATTGGCCTGTAAACTCTGATGTGTGTCCCGAAAATGTCCCATCTTGGTCATATGAAAAGGTGGCAACCCTACCAATGGTCAGAGCATTCGCTCAATATCTGCCCATTCACAGTCCAAGTCATCCTTGTCAGGACAGCCCATAGATGAACAGGTATTACTCGGGTCTACCTACCATGTCATGAAAGATAAGTATTTGCATGTACCAATGTGTGTGAAGTACAGCATGTGGATGATCAGAAATGCTAGGGTAGTCCTCACAACCATATTGGTACCAGAGATATGTAGTGTACGCAATGTGTTCTGTTGACTGTGCCATGGGCCATCAACCAGAGAAGGGATGGATGGTGTCTGTGGAATATGGGGGTGGGGGTGACAGGTAATGTAATAATTCACCAAGGGGAGACTGGGTTGGATGCACAATAGGTGAACTGGAGGTGTACTAGGGAGCAGTGGGTGAATCAGGAAAATAACCAAAGAACAAATATTCACATCTGCAATACAATCCCACAAACATATGAACATTGTAAAGTGCAATACACATGTACAGAAACGTTACCGGCACATACCTACATAATGATCTGGCCTGAGCTAAGCCATCCAACCCCAACACACCTAGATACATGGATACATAATTGAATACCCACCATACCCTTCACAGCACACCACCCTCCCCTTCCTGAACGTCCACCAAAACCACACATACTCGGGCTGCTAGATAGGTGCAGCCATATCTGCACATAGTGACTCCTACTCATGTTTAGTAGCCAGTCTCACCCTAGGCAGTCTCAGGATTGCAAACTATGTATCCCTTGCATGTATAACCCTACCTTATTTTTGTAAAGCCAAAGGAATCGAGGTCATCGCTCCCCACAATTTTTGGATATCCCTCATGGGATAGGTATCCGTTCTAAACATTAGTCTTGGTGTCATGACACGATGTCCAGCCCTGTATACATCTGGGCACAAGTTGTATGAGCAGTAGTTATCCACAAGACTGCTCAGCCTCCAGCCGGTCCTGCAGAACCTACGACCCAGGATTAAACACATGACCGTGATGCACGTCTCCCCAAGTGCATTATTGGGAATATATACCTTACACATTCGCATAGTGGCAGTTGGATATAGGGTGATTAAGGCACTTTAAAGCAGATGTAAGTAGAGTTACCACCTGTCCCACTTTGCGAGGGACAGTCCTTTTTTGGGCAGTTTTGTTCTGACCAAAAATAATACAATGGCAAATGTCCTGTTAATGTAGGAAATACTTATGTCCCATATTTCATGTAACAGTTGCATAAAACGGTTATTTCTGTACGTAAAATACTTAAATGTTACAAGAAACAGAATAAGCAACTAAACTGCTACAAGAATAAGTTTCATTTAGGCAAATAAGTAAAGTTCTAACCTTTGTACTGACCATGGGTATGTGTCGGCCTGTAAAATCTGATGTGTGTCTCAAAAATGCCCCACTTTGGCCATTTGAAAAGGTGGCAACCCTAGACGTAAGCGGGTATGCAAGCATCTATGCGTGAAGGTAAGTGGCAGCGATTCAACTGTATGGGAAATGTAAATAAGCATGTATGTGTATATGCATGTGTATGTACAGACACACACACACACATATATATATATATATATATATATATATATATATATATATATATATATATATATGAAGAATGAACATGGTCACAATATAGCAGTCATGAAGAATGTGAAAGGAAACAGCAGCAGAAATCCCTGTAGTATTTAGTGCTGTTATAAATCAGGATGGCCATAGGTGAGCACACCTCTGCATCCCCAACCACAGGTAGGACACTAAAAGTGGAACAAATGATCTCCCCGTGCTAAG